>NC_056688.1:75886002-76187252 GCF_018350215.1 Panthera leo | reverse complement strand
ATCTATAAAGAGCTCACCAAACTCCACACCCGAAAAACAAATAACCCAGTGAAGAAATGGGCAGAAAACATGAATAGACACTTCTCTAAAGACGACATCCGGATGGCCAACAGGCACATGAAAAGATGCTCAATGTCGCTCCTCACCAGGGAAATACAAATCAAAACCACACTCAGATATCACCTCACGCCAGTCAGAGTGGCCAAAATGAACAAATCAGGAGACTATAGATGCTGAAGAGGATGTGGAGAAACGGGAACCCTCTTGCACTGTTGGTGGGAATGCAAATTGGTGCAGCCGCTCTGGAAAGCAGTGTGGAGGTTCCTCAGAAAATTAAAAATAGACCTACCCTATGACCCAGCAATAGCACTGCTAGGAATTTACCCAAGGGATACAGGAGTACTGATGCATAGGGGCACTTGTACCCCAATGTTTAGAGCAGCACTCTCAACAATAGCCAAATTATGAAAGAGCCTAAATGTCCATCAACTGATGAATGGATAAAGAAATTGTGGTTTATGGGGTGCCTGGGTGGCTCAGTCGGTTGAGTGTCCGGCGTCGGCTCAGGTCATGATCTCACGGTTTGTGAGTTCGAGCCCCGCGTCGGGCTCTGTGCTGACAGCTCGGAGCCTGGAGCCTGTTTCGGATTCTGTGTCTCTCTCTCTGCTCCTCCCCTGCTCATGCTCTGTCTCTGTCTCTCAAAATAAATAAATAAACATTAAAAAAAAAAAAGAAATTGTGGTTTATATACACAATGGAATACTACATGGCAATGAGAAAGAATGAAATATGGCCTTTTGTAGCAATGTGCATGGAACTGGAGAGTGTGATGCCATACAGAGAAAGGCAGATACCATATGGTTTCACTCTTATGTGGATCCTGAGAAACTTAACAGAAACCCATGGGGGAGGGGAAGGAAAAAAAAAAAAAAAAAAAGAGGTTAGAGAGGGAACGAGCCAGAGCATAAGAGACTCTTAAAAACTGAGAACAAACTGAGGGTTGATGGGGGGTGGGAGGGAGGGGAGGGTGGGTGATGGGTATTGAGGAGGGCACCTTTTGGGATGAGCACTGGGTGTTGTATGGAAACCAATTTGACAATAAATTTCATATATTGAAAAAAAAATTGTTTACACCAGCATAAAAAAAAAAAACTTTATAATCACCTTTACTGCTTGTGACTTGCATAAATGTTTTTTTCCTGTTCAAATATTGAACAATATTGAAATAAATTCAATATAGAATTAAAAAGTATTCGGGGCGCCTGGGTGGCGCAGTCGGTTAAGCGTCCGACTTCAGCCAGGTCACGATCTCGCGGTCCGTGAGTTCGAGCCCCGCGTCAGGCTCTGGGCTGATGGCTCGGAGCCTGGAGCCTGTTTCCGATTCTGTGTCTCCCTCTCTCTCTGCCCCTCCCCCGTTCATGCTCTGTCTCTCTCTGTCCCAAAAATAAATAAAAAATGTTGAAAAAAAAAAAAATTAAAAAAAAAAAAAAAAGTATTCAATATTGTATCCAATATTGAAATAAAAAGTTCGAGCATCTACAAAAAAAATAAATAAATAAAAATAAAAAATAAATAAAAATTAAAATTAAAAAAATATATAATATATATAATATTATAATATTTTATTATATATTATAAACATTATATTATATATATTATATATTATATATATTATATACATATTAAAGGAAAAAAAAGCTCCAGACAGAGAAATCCAGTTTGAAGACTAATAACATTTTGAAAGGAGACCAAGTTTACAGACTGAGAATAGTTTGCAGACTTGACACCATTACACAACAAATAAGCCCATGTAATTGACCTCATGGAGCACGATGTTTCAGGCCACTAAAGGCCTTCTTTTGGTGGGGATGGAGGGTTGGGTTGTGTCAAGTGGGCATCAATTGGGAGATTTAAAATATGCAGCAAACCTCCCCATCAAAGTGGAAACTTAAGCATGACTCTCTCCCCTATTTATCAAGAAGGATACTTACTTTCCCCTAGACCAGAGATTCTGAACCTTACTACCAAATAGGTTCACCAGTGGAGTTTTTACAAGACTATCCAAGTCTAATGTGGGCCCCCCATTAGATCAAATAAATAATAATCTTTTTTTTTTCATTTTAGTTGACACAATGTTTTATTTATATTGGTTTCAGGTATACAACTTAGTGTTAGACAATTCTCTATGTTATGAAATGTTCACCATAATAAGTGGAACTACAATCTGTCACCATACCAAGTTATTACATATTATTGACTATATTCCCTATGCTGTACTTTTCATCCCCATGACTTATTTATTTTATAAGGGGATCAAAATCTCTTAAAGGTTGGTCCTCAGCATAAGAATGTTTTCAAGTTCCCCAAATGGTTCTAATACGACACCGGGGCTGAGGACCACTGCACCAGATAGAAAGTCCAATGAGAGCAAGGGTGAAGATCGTCTTTTTCACAGCTAAATCTCCAGCACCGAGTATTGTGCCTAGGACGTTGCTGATGCTCAATGAGAAAAGAAAAAAAGAAAGAAAAAAATCTATTAACTAAGTAAAAGTCCACTGAGTAAATGAATCCTGACCCTGACCAGGCCAGTCTATCCCCATGTTGGTTTTTCTAAATACGTTATACACACCATCTCATCTTTTAAAATTCTGTAAGCTTTTCTCCAGAACTGTGCTGTCTAATACAGTAGCCACTAACCATATATGGTATGGTACTTAAATTTAAAATGCTTCAAATTAAATAAAATTTAAAATTCAGTTCCTCAGTTATAGCAGCCACAATTCAAGTGCTCAGTAGCCACATGCGGCTTGTGGCTACTGTCTTGGACAGTGCAGATCTAGAACATTTCCATCATCATATAAAGTTCTATCGGACAATGCTGTTCTGGAATAGTCAATTCCAATTTTTTTAATGTCTCTTTATTTTTGAGAGAAAGAGAGAGAGAGACAGAGACAGAGTGTGAGTGGGGGAGGAGCAGAGAGACAGGGAGACACAAAATCTGAAAAAGGCTCCACAGTCTGAGCTGTCAGCACGGAGCCCAACCCAGGGCTCGAACTTGGGAACGGCGAGATCATGACCTAGGCCAAAGTTAGAGGTTTAACCAACTGAGCCACCCAGGCACCCCGCCAATTCCATTTTTAAGAACTGCAAGTGACCTTGGTGATTTAACCCAGCCTCTCCCTTTTACATAGTAATAAAATCTAATGGTAAGGAACACAAGGATATAAACATGAATCCAAAAAACCAACTGCATAAGATCTAGAACCGAGAACTGAGAGAAGAGCCATAGTAAGTGAGAACAAACAAACCTCTGTTTGGCCCATAATAAGGAACTACTGAAGTAATCAGAGATGTTTAGCCTGAAGAAAGTAAGGATGGAACACCTTGAAAGCTGCCTGCAAATACCTGAGAGGCTATTTCATGGGAAGAGGATTTACACTTACTCTGTGGTCACAAGTGCCTCTACCTGCACGAATCTTTCCTGAGTGCCAACTATAAGTGCCAGGCAATGACATCATGCTGGGTAATGATTTATAACAGAAAACAACACAAGCAGAGACACTGACTGATCTATGATAGACTAGCAGACAGACAAAGTTAAATGAAACAAAGAGAAATATATCATTTCAATTACTGGTAACTCTGAAGGACTAAACACCAGGAAGTAGTGGTTGATAATAAAACAGGGGACCTTATAGGGAAGAGAGTAGGAGAAGGCCTCATTAAGGAAGCGACATTTAAGAATGAGAGCCAGGTACAGAAAGTGCAGGGACAAGGAGGTCTTCTAGGCCTCTTGCAAGGAGGAATGGTGTGGGTCAGGGAAAATCTTGGTGTGCTCATGGAACCAAAAGGTGGCCAATGTGACTGGAGTGATTTAGGTGGGAGCAATAGAAGGGAATTGCATTAACCCAAAATTTGTGTTCCTTTAAATTATTTCTGAGAAAGTAGCCTAAAAACAATATGAGCTGACTCATGATACAATGTTATCTCTATCACTGGAGGTGACCAACCACAGGACTGGACTAAAGGTTTGTTGGACAATTAAGGATTCCCTTAAAGAATGTTCTCTATGGAAAGGTAAATATACTAAGAATTTAAAAACCATGGGCAAGGAGGCATGCACAAAAACACACACTGAAAAATCTGAACCAAGCCAAGTCTCCATCGATAGACAAACAGATGAGTGCATTGAGGTGTTCTGGATCAGTTCAAACTAATGAACAAGATCTATATGTCCTCAAAAGAATAATTGTGAGTGAAATAAGTTCCAGAAAGATCCATACTGAATGATGCCATTTATATAATTTTTAAGCCACACAAACCATTCACTGAATGTTTACTGTATGTCCAATAATGAATCCACTTACTTAATCCAGAGAACAATCCAGGAGACAGATGCTTTATTGTCCCCATATCACACATGGGAAAAAAAATGAGGCAAAAAGAAGTTAAAGAACTTGCCCAGCATTATATAGCTAGTAACAGTGAGAGCTAGGATTTCAATCTGAGCAGTCTGGCTCCTAAGACTATACATTTAGCCACTATACATATGCCCTCCTTATATTTCTCATATGTGAACACATATAAATGTGGTCACACACACACACACACGGACTGAGTACTCACCAACCATGTTAGTGACAGCTGGTAGAAAGGTTGAAAGAAGAAAGGCACTGAGAGGGGAACACAGATTTCAAATTATTCTGAGATTTTTTAAGGTTCTAAGCAAACAGACAAAATGTTAACATCTGATTCTGGGGGACAGTGATAGCATCGTTGCTTCTTTTATCCCTTGTGCTTGTACGTGTTTTTCTTTTGTTTGGCAGAGTAACTCCTAGTCAAGTTAAAACATTGTTATGACCTTAAAGACCCAAGGCCCAGAGTAGTTACGTAATATACCAGCAGTCAAGTGAGGGAACCATGCTAGAAGCTGCATCCCCAGGCACGGGGTCCTATGCCTACTGTGCAACCCTGTGCTGTCAGGCAGCTCATGTGCCATATTTTTTTACCAGGATGTAAGCATGAGGGCTGAGCCAGCCTAGCTCATCAGCACATCTTGGCTCCACTTCATGCACCGGCTACATCCACGAAAAGTTGTATTTAAATAAAATATTTGCATATCAAATCATATTTTTCCACCGATTTACATTCTAATTTTAGAGATGTGTTCCCACAGAAAGGAATTTAGTCCCAATATGTTAAAACAAATCCCAATTAAGAATCACAGCATGCATCAGACAGCATTGCTGTCAATGCTGATCTAATTCTCCCACAAGGGTCTCTCAAGAAAACCCTGGTCAAGGGGCGCATGGGTGCCTCAGTCGGTTAAGCGTCTGACTTCGGCACAGGTCATGATCTTGCGGCTTGTGGGTTCAAGCCCTGCGTCAGGCTCTGTGCTGACAGCTCAGAGCCTCGAGCCTCTTCAGATTCTGTGTCTTTCTCTCTCTCTCTCTCTCTCTCTCTCTATGCCTCCCATGCTCACACTCTGTCTCTCAAAAATAAATAAACATTAAAAAAAATTTTTTTTAAAGAAAACCTGGTCAAAAGACCACAGAGACTACATTTTAAATGGATACACATTTAAGTGTAGCCCCATTGGTTACTTCTGACTTTTGCAAGTTCTCTTTGGGCTGCCAAACGGATCACCAGGTATTCATCTGCAGGTATTCAGCAGGCCCCTCCCAGTGAAAGAATCATAAAATTCTATTAAATGGAATTCACCAACTGACAAGACCACCATCTGTCCTAGTGGATTTAAAACACCTGCCAAAGAGATTTTGGCAGATGTCCTTCGCTTTCTCTTTTTTTTTTTTTTTTTTTTTTTAACGTTTATTTATTTTTCAGACAGAGAGAGACACAGCATGAACGGGGGAGGGGCAGAGAGAGAGGGAGACACAGAATCGGAAGCAGGCTCCAGGCTCTGAGCCATCAGCCCAGAGCCCGACGCGGGGCTCGAACCCGCGAACCGCGAGATCGTGACCTGAGCCAAAGTCGGACGCTTAACCGACTGAGCCACCCAGGTGCCCCCTTCGCTTTCTCTTAAGAGAAGCTGTATCTTTATCACATTACATTTATTTATCCACTCCTACTCTGATATATTAGGGAAAGAAAACCTGGAGGTGGAGTGGGGCTGAGACATAGACTCTGCAGGTATAGACTCCTGAATTCAAATCCCCTGTCTGTCCCTACAGATAATGTGAGTTACTAGAACTCTCTAGGTCTTATTTCTTCATCTGTTCGAAGGATATGAAAATAGTACAAAAGTAATAGGGTTGATGGAAGGATTAAAGGACAAATAAACTTTAGGGGTTGAGATAATAAAAAAAAATCCAGTTCAGACAACTGATCCATCCTCGTTACAAAGTAAATAGATAATTGCAAATACTCTTTGGGAGAAAATAACACAGAAATATTTTCCTGCATTTAAAAACATAAATTGTTTAAAGTTATCTGAACGTAAATAAATGAAGTTATCTGAAATTACTCTATACTTACTTGCTTATTGTCTGTTTCCCCTCAAGAGCCGGACTTTGTCTAATTTGCTTACCGTTATATTCCTTATACTTGAAAGAGTGCCTAGCACATAGTAGGTATCTGCTAAATACTTAATGACAAAGTGTATACTTGCTGAACTCTTAATAATAATATGGATTAACATTTAAATTTGTTATTGCTAACAATGAATTTATGTTATCTAAATTTACCCTTAAAATATTTTGTATCATAGACATTACCATTATTACCCAATGTCCAGAGAGAAAACACATCCCAAGAGGTAAAGTAATTTGCCCAAGGTCAATATGTTAGTTTGGAAGTGGTCCATATACATAGCAGTTTCTAAAAGCATTACTATCTTTTTACATTCTCTGCTGTCTCTCTCCATCTCCACTCTCCTTAATGTACTATTTGATGGGAGAAGGAACATGACTGAGAAAACAGATTTAAGTGCAGATGTTACAAGTGTGAAGATTTAGGAAATTATTTATTTTCTCTCTGATATACATTTAGTCACACAGCCACTGAATGATTTTCCCAAATATGCCAGTGCAGGTGTTAATTTGCCTAGAGAGGAACCTGAAAAACCCTCTCCATTCCCACAGCTTGCTTGAGTTTTATTTTGGCAAGAGCAAAAATACCTATATTTGAGAAATGCTGGTATGTGAACTGAATCACTCCACTAATTGATTAAATGCAGAGTTATACTAAATCACTCCACTCCAAGTGAGGTTGCCTTGTAAATGCTCCCAGAGGTAATTAGTGACTAGGCGCATCCAATCAACAGAAAAAACAATTCAGACTTGGGCAATAGTGGGTGGCAGGAAAGGCGGACGATCAGCATTAAACAAACCCTTTGGGTAACTCCATCTTCCTCAGAGTTTCCGAGCATTAAGAGCTATAACTCAAGCTTCAAGTACCTTTTTGTGAAAATGAGTGCCCATGAGCAGTGCGCCTATGAACACAAACTGCATATATTTAATTCCTGTCCATTTTTCAAGGTCTGCTTGAGATGCCACCTCCTCCAGGAAGCATTCCCCAGGTCATCCAGTGAGAAGTTTCTCTTCAACGTACTTGGGACTTTTTCTATAACCCACGACAATCCAGCTCTCTTCTCCTCTCCATTCGAGTGTCCAAGGGCATTCTGTGTTTGCCCTTCTCGGCTATAACCTCATTGGGGTCAAGATCTTTGCCTTTGTGTCTGTGTCTCCCACAACATCTAGCACAAATCCTAGAATGCCTCCATCTTCTGGAAGTATCCCACATTAGCCTCTGTTCTATCTCGTCACAGAAAACATGCTACTTGAAAGATACTTTTTTCGGGGTGCCTGGGTGGCTCAGTCGGTTGAGCGCCGACTTCGGCTCAGGTCACGATCTCGCACTCCGTGAGTTCGAGCCCCGCATCGGGCCCCTGTGCTGACAGCTCAGAGCCCGGAGCCTGTTTCGGATTCTGTGTCTCCCTCTCTCTGACCCTCCCTCATTCATGCTCTGTCTCTCTCTGTCTCAAAAATAAATAAACGTTAAAAAAAAATTAAAAAAAAAAAAAGAAAGATACTTTTTTCTTTAGAAACTCTTCTAAGATAGAACTCCTATAAGGTAGCATTTTACTGGCAGAAGAAAAAAAACCAACACATTAAAGAATCTTCACCCATGCATATTCTAATTCACTTTTATAAATGAGACACCAATGGACAGACACATCCTCCCCACCAGGTAACACCAAGGTACAGTCAAGTCAGGGAGAAGTAGAGTTCCAAACCCTCAGGCCTTCTCTGAGTCCCATTCAAGGCAAAGCAGAGGTATTCCAAAATGACTTTGACACTTTGACAAGTCTAAAATGACTTTGACACTCTAAAGCTGGTATTTAGGGTGTTTTTCAGCTTAGAAAAGATCCATGCCAGTCTTACACATAGCCATTCATTCTCTCTGCCCCCAACCCCAATTCCTAATATAATTGGTTTCAAGTAAGAAGTGGATAAAAATCGTACTTATTCAATTGTCTGCACTACACAAAGAAGGCAGTGACAAAGACAACCGTAAAAGGCTAGCTAGCCCCCAAATAATCCTATCAGGCTTTGGAGCCGGTATGATAGAAGCGTTTCCAGTTAAGCAAGCTTCCTACTTAAATTCATCAATATTATTATCAGGCTAGCCAATGAAATGAAGGTTTTCACTCCCTTAATACACATCAACTCAGAGCTAGACTTAGAATGGTGAAATAGGAGGAGGAATAAAAATAAATGCAGGAAAGAATGATGAGTTTGTTTTTTACACTTTACACATTTCAAAGTACCTTCTTATAGTTTGTCATTTAATTCTCACACTCTTCCCATTTCCGGATGAGGAATCTGACCCTTGAGAACATTAAGTGACATATCCACTAGTACCCCTAAGTACTCCTTCAAGGTACTTTCATTTACTCATTGACAAAATGGGGCAATAAAAGTACTTACCTTATGTGGTTGCAGTGAGGATGATATAAACTATTACATATAAAGTTCTGAGCCCTAATCTTCTGCCCCTTCCCCAATCCTCTGCTTTTCCCACTATCCCAATATACCTCTGCACGTTAAAATCTGACGCTAACAACGCACAAGACAGATGATATACATAGGAGAAGGCAGCCACAGTCATATTCTATTATTTAAAAATGTATGAACTCACATCAAATGACAGCTCACCATGTACCAACTACAGGTGTGGCTCTTTATATGTATTAATTTATTTCATCCTCACTACAACCATATATACCATATATATACAATATAAAAATACATATTACATACATATAATATCTATATATTACATATATATAATATACATATAAATACAATGTATATATATATGATTCCATTTCATCAACGAGTAAATGGAAGTACTCTAAGGCAGTGAGCTTAAGTAGCTTGCCAGTTACTATCATGTATTCATATTGAAAGACAGAATTTTGAGGGCACCTGAGTGGCTCAGTCGGTTAAGCATCCAGCTCTTGATTTTGGCTCAGGTCATGCTCATGATCCGTGGGATGAAACCCTGAGTCAGGCTCTGCAGTGACAGTGCAGAGCCCAACGTGGAATTCTCTCTCTCTCCCTCTCTCTCTCTGCCCCTCCTCCGCTTGTGCTGCACTCTCGCTCTCACTCTCTTTCTCTCTTAAAATAAACGTTTTTTTAAAATATAAGAATTAGGGGCGCCTGGGTGGCTCAGTCGGTTAAGCATGCAACTTCAGCTCAGGTCATGATCTCATGGTTCGTGGGTTCAAGCCCCGTGTCAGGCTCTGTGCTGACAGCTCAGAGCCTGGACCCTGTTTCAGATCCTATGTCTCCCTCTATCTCTGTACCTCCCCCGCTCAGGCTCTGTCTCTCTCTGTCTCAAAAATAAATAAACATTAAATGTATATATATATGAATTAAAAAAAAGAAAGACAGGATTTTGTAACATGCCCATATTAAATGTGGTGTGGTGACAGGGCGCCTGGGTGGCTCAGTCGGTTAAGCGCTGACTTCAGCTCAGGTCACAATCTTGCGGTCTGTGGGTTCGAGCCCCGCATCAGGCTCTGGGCTGATGGCTCAGAGCCTGGAGCCTGCTTCCGGTTCTGTGTCTCCCTCTCTCTCTGCCCCTCCCCGTTCATGCTCTGTCTCTCTCTGTCTCAAAAATAAATAAACGTTAAGAAAAAAAAATTTAAATGTGGTGTGGTGAAACAGTAAAAGCTCAGAGCCTGTCTAGACCTTCACAGTCCAATATCGTAAACCCCAGCCACATCCAGCAATTGAGCACTTGAAATATGGCTAGTGCGGTTGAGGAAATACATTTTGATTTTGAATTTGAATTAATCTGAATTTAAATTTAAAATGAATATTCAATGAAATAGCAGCTTTCCAGACATTGGTTGTCAGTCAGTGAAGGGCAGTGATCCTTGAGAAATGGAAAACAATACCGACGAGTGCTACCATTACCCAAGCTTATTGCTCCAAGAGAGTCCCCGCGCTGTGTCGGAGGGAGGAGGAACTCAGGCAGAGCCCAGCAACTTCCCTGAGTTGAGGTGAGGAAGTTGAGAGTTTGGGGAGACCAAGGCACTTAGATTTCACAGGACAATATACATGAGAGGAGATGACAGCAGACAGAAAAAATATGGATCTCTCTTAAGATCAGTACTCAGTGGATTGCATACATGTGATAAAACTACCAAAAAACACAGAACCAGAGCCCAAAAGGTAACAGTGCTCAACATACACACAGGACTGAGAACAATGCCTATTCCCACCACTTGAGCCAAAAAATCTCACGATTTATAGGGAATTGAGTAGAGTACACAAAAGGACGTGCTTCAGTGATGGGAAATAATTAGCTCTACTCTACCTATTAGCACTAGCACTGCTCTTGGCCATCTAAATGTAGGATCCAAAATGTAGGATCCTTAAATGTAGGATCCAAAAAGATCAAATTGTTTCCCAGTAACTTAACTGTGTCCTAGAAAAATACCATGAATATTTATAAGAATACAAAAATAGCCAGCACCAACAAGGTAAATAACAATGTCTGGCATTCAATCAAAAATTACCAGCCATGTAAGGAAGTAGTAATGAGAAGAAGAATTAACCAATCAAAATTAACCCAGCACTGATATAAATATTAGAATTAGCTGTCACAGAAATATAAAGCAGTTATTGTAACTGTGTTCCATCTATTCACAGAGTTAAAGAGAGGCATGGAATATTTTTTAAAGAGTCAAAACTGAACTTACAGAGATGAAACTATAGTATATGAGATTTTAAAAAGCACTAAATTATAATAATAAAAGAAACTACAGAATAAAAGCTCAGTGACCTTGAAAGTGCAGCAATAGAAACTATTGAAAATAATAGAGAGAAAAGAGAATTATGATTTTTTGAAATGAACAGAATATCAGTAAACTGGCACCACTAAGCAGCCCAACATACATGTAACTTGGAGTCCCTAAAGAAGAGAAACAGGGACAGAAAAAATACTTGAAGATATAATGGCCAAATTTTTTCCAAATTTTTTGATGAAGTGCAAGAGATCTCACACAGAAAAAAAGATGAAGAACATCACACCAAGATACATCATAGTCAAACTGCTCAAAATCCATGATAAAGAGAAAGTCTTAAAATCATGAGAAAGAAAATTACCTACAGAGGAACAAAGATAGAATGATACATATTTCTTGTTGGAAACAGTGCAAGTGGTAAGACAGTGAATCAACATCTTTAAAGTACTGAAAGAAAAAAAACTGTCAACACAGTATTCTACACCCAGCAAAAATATTTATCAAAAAATAAAAACAAAACACTTCTTCAGACATGCAAAATCCAAAAGAATTCATCACCAGCAGACTGGCACAATAGGAAGTGTTAAAGGAAAGCCTTCAGACAGGATGAAAATGATACCAGATGGAAAAGAAAAACACAGGAAAGAGTAACTACATGGGTAAATATGTGATTGATTTTCTTATCATCTAAATCTGTTCAGGCACTTGGGTGGCTGAGTCAGTTAAGGATCCAACTCTTGATCTTAGCTCAGGTCGTGATCTCACAGTTCCCGAGTTCAAGCCCCGCATCAAACTTGGGATTCTCTCTCTGCCCTTTCCCCACTCTCTCTCTCTGTCTCTAAGAAATAAATAAATAAATATTTTTTTAAAAGATAATTGACTGATTAAATAAAAATAATAATAATGATGGGGCTCCTGGGTGGCTCAGTCAGTTGAGCATCCGACTTTGGCTCAGGTCATGATCTCGTGGTCCGTGGGTTCAAGCCCCACATCACGCTCTGTGCTGACATTTCAGAGCCTGGAGCCTGCTTCAGATTCTGTGTCTCCCTCTCTCTGCCCCTTCCCCACTCGTGCTCTATCTCTCTCTCTGTCAAAAATAAATAAACATTAAAAAACTTAAAATAATAATAATAATAATAAAATAATGTCATATGAGGAAGTAAAATGTGTGACAAAACAATGGTCAGGAAGAAAAGAGCAAATGATTGAAATGTTCTTATACATAAGGTTGCATACTCTCACTTGAAGGTAGACTGTAATAACCTAATGTTGTATACTATAAACTCTAAAGCAAAACTAAAATAAAAAAGAGTTATAGTTAATAAGCCAACAACAGAAATTAAATGGTACCATTAAACAAAAAACTTCAGTTAATCCAAAGGAAGCCAAAAAAATGGAAAAAATGGAACAAAGAATAGAGGGAACAAGTAGAAAACAAATAGAAAAAAGATGTATTTAAATATAAACATGTTGGGGCGTCTGGTGGCTCCGTCGTTTGGGCATCCAACTTCGACTCAGGTCATGATCTTACTGTTCATGGGATGAAGCCCCACTTTGGGCTCTGTGCTGACAGCTCAGAGCCTGGAGCCTATTTCGGATTCTGTGTCTCCCTCTCTCTCTGCCCCTCCCCCACTTGTGTTCTCTCCCTCTCTCTCTCTCTCTTTCTCTCTCACAAAAATAAATAAATGTTAAAAAAATTTTTACACACACACACATATATATTTAAATCTGTCAACAATGACATGAACAGTCTATGAATAGTCTACATACCTTGATAAAAATATAGATATTGTTTTACTGGTTACAAAGGAAAAAGGAAAAAATAAAGCAAAGACCCAACTACACTGCCTATTAAAAAAGCACTGAACATGCCACACCACATTTAAATCTCAAAATAACTATGATCAGTGAAAGAATCCAGACCCAAGATCATATTGTATGATTCTATATATGTAAATTCCTAAAAAACGCCAGCTATTCTATAGTGACAGAAATATCAGGAGTTGCCTGGGGATGAGGGCAGAGAAGTGCAGGAAGGAGGGATTACAAAAGGGAAAAAGAGGAAGCTTTTGGGGTGATAGGTATGCTCATTGTCTTGACTGCGGTGATGGTTCCATGGGTATATTCATATGTCAAAACTACCAAATTGTACACTTTGAATATGTACACTTTATTATTACAGAATATGTCAAGTGTACTTCAGTAAAGCTGTTTAATTTTTAATATCTGACACTTACATGAGTATGTATGGAATAGCTTGGCAAATCTACTTTTCAATTTTAAATTTTATTAAATCTAAATATAGACCAATTATTTCAGATGAAAATTTAGCATCTAAATCAAGGTATATTATAAGTATGAAATACAAAACAGATTTTTGGAGACTTTGTAAAAACTTACAAAATATCTTAATAAATTTTTGTATTGGCCATAGGTTGAAATAATATTTTTAGTATGCTAGGTTAAATAAAATGTAGAGTTAAAATTAATATTAGTCATTTCTTTTTACTCAACATGACTACCACAAAAATTAAAATTACAAATAGGCCTCATCTTGCGTTGCTATTAGACAGGGCTGCCCAACAGTGTTAACCATCCTGTGGTTGACAAAATGAGGCGCCCCCCTCCCCCAGCAAAGACGTCCACCTCCTAATCCTGTGAAATTGTAAATATGTTACCTTACATAGCAAAAGAGACTTTGTGGGTGTGATTACATTATGAATCTTGAGATAAAAAGATTACCCTGGATTGTCTGAGTGAGCCCAATATAATTATAAGGGTCTCTATAAGGGGGGAAAAAGAGGCAGAAGAGTTAACATCAGAGAAGACAATACGGCAACAGAAAGAGAGAAAGAGGGAAATGGGACAACAGAGCAGAATTTGCAATGACACTGCCATGATGCAAGGAATGTGGCAGCCTCTGGAAGCTAGAAAAGACAATAAATCAAAGACCCCAGAAGGAACACAGCTCTCCCAACACCTTGATTTTAGCCCTCCTGAAGCCCATAGACCTCCAGAACTATAAGATAATAAATCTCTTTAAGCCACTAAATCTGTGGCCATCTGTTACAGCAACAATGAGAAACTAATACAGACTGTGCCGCCTGAAAGTGGGATGCTACTGTAACAGATAACTAAAAACATAGAGGTGCCTCTGGCATTGAATAAGGAGCAGAGGCTCAAAGAATTTTGAGAAGCATGAGAGAAAAAGCCTAGACCGCTAACAGACTGTTAGCAGAAATATGGATGTTAAAGACCCCACGGGTGAGGACTCAGAATGAGGTAAAGAACATGGTACAGAAAACCTGTATCATCTTAGGCAACACTTAAATCATGGTGAACAGACCATTAGTAGAAACACGGACGTTAAAAATACTGCTGGTGGGGTTCCTGGGTGGCTGCGTCAGTTAAGTGCCCCACTCTTGATTTTGGCTCAGGTCATGATCTCACGGATCATGGGATCCAGCCCTGTGTCAGGCTCTGTGCTAACAGCATGAAGCCTCCTTGAGATTCTCTATCTCCCTCTCTCTCCACCTCTCCCCTGCTCACGCGCTCTCTCTTTCTCTCAAAATAAATAAACTTTTTTTTAAATACTGCTGGTAAGGGCGAAAAAGGAAATGGAAACCGGAAGACACAGGATCCTTGTTACATAGTAGCAGAAAGCTTAGTTGAATTGTGTCCTGTAGTAATGCGGAAAGCAAAACTTCCAAAAGATGAACCTGGACATTCAGATGAGATTTCCAAGCAAAGTATTGCAGGTATAGACTGGTTTCTCCTTGCTGCTTATAGTAAAAGACAACAGGAAAGGGAGACGGAGGGATGAGCTGACAAGCAGAAGAAACTAGGGCCCGAGGAGTAGGAGAATTCTCAGCCTATTTGGACTGCAAAAGATGATAAAATTAGGAGATTCCCTGTCAGGAAATTCTGCTCTGGGAGAAAAGCCACAGGCATAGCTGAACAACTTTCTGCTAATGCCTCTGATGATCAAAAGTTCAGAAGATACAATCACAGGACGGCTCTTTGAAGAGATCGGGTATGTGACTCATGGCTCCCCTCAGTCATCTTGGCATAGGCCAAGAACAGAGATGGGGGTATCTAAGATAGATCTGTGGGGGCGCCTCTTGTCCGATGCACCAGAGGCCCTAAATGTTCCTGAGAATGTTATACCAGCAGAAACACTGCCAACTTGGACTGAAGAAAACGGACAGGATGAAACGAGAAAAGGCTGACAGACTTCCAAAATACTACAGGCAGGAAACAGGCTGCTAAAACTACTCAGCCACACACCCATGCTACTCTGCCTGAAAAAGGAAGAATAACTCAAAGGAATGAGTCACGAGCCCAGAAGGCAGAGCCAAGGACCACATGGGATTATTCCCTGGCCCTGCTAGATTTCAAAATCTCTTGGGACTCGTGGCCCCTCTCCTTTCTATTTCTTTCCTTTGGACAGGACTGTCTATAACGGGCACCCTACACCTACACAACCACTGTATTTGGGAAACAAATTACCTGTTTCCTACTTTTCAGAGATCCACATATGGAGAAGAGTTTTGTCCCCAAATGTATGATACTCAGAGGCACAGTCATACCTGATGTAGATTATTTAGATCATCAGCTGACAAGACTGGATAAGATTCTAGACTTTGAGCAGATGCCATAATAGGTTATGACTTTGGGAGATACTGGGATGAGGTGAATGTATTTTTCATGTGGGACAGAAATTAACCTTTGGAGGCTAGAGGGCAGACTGTGTGATAAGCAAAATAATGGCCCACCAAAGATGTCCGTGTCCTAACTGCCAGAACCCACAAACATGTTACCTTACGTGGCAAAAGGGATTTTAGCATGTGATTCAATGATGGATCTTGAGGTAAAGAGATTACTCTGGAATACCCAGGTAGGCCCAATATAACCACAAGGGTTCTTAAGGGAAAGTCCTCTTCAGTCAACCTCCCATAATGAAGTTACTCTTCCCCCAGAAGTGAAAACCCCTCCCCATGGCTGGAGTCTGCTAGATGTCCCAGAGGTAGTTGGCCAAAGCAAAGAGTACACATATTAACAGATTTCTTGCCTAGGAAGACCGTACTTGTGGAATAATTAAGTAAATGAACAGTGAAAGTAGGCAATAAGGCTTTTACAGAGCATATTGGACAGAGGATATTTTAATTCAATTAAAAATGTGTATCTGTCACCTACTACACGCCATGCATGGTACTTGGTTCTAGAGATGTAGGGGTACCTAAACAGACACGACTTCTGCCTTCATGAAGCATGGCCTCTCAACAGTAATTGAGCAGACCGACCTTGTACAATGCAAAAAGAAAAGTCATTCCATCTTGTATACTCTTAACGATACCCACTTTAGGGACTTCACCAATTCTTTAGTAAGAGTAAATGGAAACTAACATGTCCATAGGCTTGTTATATATCATCATATAATGTCTGTAGGTTTATTACATGTCATTAACAAGGCTTAAGTTATCTCTGCAGTAAATATGTAAATCTCATCCCTTAATACTGGTCCAGTCATTCTAAAACGATCCTTTTGCTATCTTCACAAAAGGCCGAGTTAAAAGAACCCTGCCAGGAATTTTCACAGAGGAATACCGAAGCTGCCTATCACATCTAATCAGGTCACTCCCCTACAGCAAGCTCCGCAAAGGCCCCCACAGCACTGAGAGTAAAGTAAGAGACCACGAACCCAGCACTCCAAACAGGGGTAATAATTACAATAGCTAACAAGTATACACGGCCTTCCACCTATCAGAATGGATACTGGCCATAAATCATCAGCGTACCTAAACCCCTGGATATCAGATCTGCCCACGGGGTCCAGCATAACCCAGCCCCTGCCTGCCTCTCCAGCCACTGACCACTCTTTCCAATACTAGCCACCCTTCTATTGGTTTCTGCCTTAAGACCTTCATACATACTATTTTTCCCTGACCAGAATGCTCTGAACCCCCACCCCTTCCTACACCGGGCTTTCTATTCATTTTTCAAGTCTCCGCTGACACATCAATTTTCAGGGTAACCTTTACCTGACCACCACCATTTCTCCCCGTACTACTCTTTGGCAGGCTATACATCCCCTTCACAGTAAGTACAGCAATTGTCATTCAATGATTCCTTGGGTAATGACTGTTTCTCTCATTACATTTTAGAACAGGGGCTGCACCTTTCTTATTTACTCTTACTGGTACCTGGTAACCCTATTATTAGCATGTTGCCTGGTCCAAAGCAGGAGCTCCAGACTAACAGCTAGTACTTATTAAGGATCCACGGTATGTGTTAGACGCTGTCGTAACCACTCCGATGGACTGGCTCCTCTAATCCTTGTAAGAGCCCCAGGAGGTAGGTACCAGTATTTTAGACGAGGACATCAGCACAGTTAGGCTAAGGGACTGCCCAAAGTCTCAAAGCCAATAAGTGGCAAAGTTAGAATTTGATCTCAGGCAGTGGGCTTTTAAGAAACATACTATACTCCCTGGGTTACTGAGAACCAAGTAAGTTGCACCCCTAAATTCACCCATAAAACATCCTCTGTTATGGATGAATGTTAATTCATCCATAAAACATCTTCCGTGCTCACGTGCCCATTAAATGAGGGAGAGGGAGAGAGAGAGATCTATGAATAAGGATAGGTGTAGGTATAGTATAGGTACAGGTAAAGATAAAGATAACAGTTAAAGAAATATCATGTAAAAAAATAATATGGCTGGCCAATGGCTTTCAAGGGCTTTGCAACTTCAATCGACTTTAGATCCCCCCCAAAAAAATACCCAAGGAAAAATTTCACCACCAAACCAAATATTTCACAACCATGCCTCTAGTGCCCCTCCTCTCACCCACAGAACACACCCCCTTGACTATCTGAACACCTTTGGCATTTCCGAACATTCCTTATGACAATAACACAAGAGAAATAGCAGAGATGATCTTCCGACAAACACACACCATATGAACACTCACCAGACAGATCCTCCTTCCCCAAGCTCTGCCCCCGTGCAAAGGAAGAGGTGTCTTTACCTTGAAATAAATACGCTTTGCTGGCATTGTGCAGTCCGGACACCTGAGTGACTCCAGCGGTGGTGTTCACGAGGTCGAGCTCAGCGATAATATCCACCTGCAGGTCAGGGTCCATCCCGAATCCCACCACTGAAAAAAAAAAAAAAAAACAAGAACACAAAGAGCTGTCTTGGCTTCAAATATAGACTGCTGGCAGCAATATGGAACAGAAATTATAGAGGCCAAGAGTGGTACGGTATACCAGGAAGCCAGTGATGAGTGCGAGCATATGCTACCTTCCAGAGGGAAAGGAGGGCAATTCTTTCCTCCAAGGGCCCAGTGATATTGTAGTTTCCTTGTCCCCACCCCCACCCTCATTCCCCATGCATTAAGGATTGATGATCTCTTATCCAAAACCCTCAGGGCCAACTACATTTCAGATTCAGAATGTATTATCATATCAGAATGTATTATCATATCAGATACTGTGGCCTATATACATTTGATGGAACACCCTAAGCAAAGTCTGAATCAGTACCCCACAATCAAAACACAGTCTTTCTGGAGCAAAAACTATGAAGTTGTCCTCTAGTTGGCTAAACAAAGACCATACCTAGCCTCCTATCAGTTGAGGTCAAGTTTCACCACCAAATGAGTTCAGCTCAGGGGTAGTAGCTTCTGCCGTCATAGGAATTTTGAAGGAACTTTGTGCTATCAAGCTTTTTCAGATCTGGGGACCGAGGATACTGGATAGTAGCCCTGATCTACCTGCTTCAGAAACTGACGCAGTAGCAAACCCTGACACCACCATCACTCTGGAGATTGTTCCCTATTCATCATGATTCAGAAGAGGACAAAGAAGAGGGATCCCAGGGGCGCCTGGGTGGCTCAGTCGGTTAAGCATCTGACCAGCTCAGGTCACGATCTCGCGGTTCGTGAGTTTGAGCCCCGCGTCGGGCTCTGGGCTGACGGCTCAGAGCCTGGAGCCTGCTTCTGATTCTGTGTCTCACTCTCTCTCTGCCCCTCCCCCGTTCATGCTCTGTCTCTCTCTGTCCCAAAAATAAATAAACATTAAAAAAAAAATTTTTTTTAAGAAAAAAAAGGAAAAAAAAAAAAAAAGAACAGGAATCCTGCCCTTGTTGGAGATGGGGGTTGGAGGGAGTGGTCAAAAAAGAGAAACAACAGAGAATTCCCGCCAAGGGGATTCCTGAAAGTTAAATACCCTGACAACAATGTTGGAGAACCTTAGTGCAGGGAAACATGGCCCTGAGCCTTACCTAAGAAAGGCAAATGCCTGAGGCTTTCTCTCACCCATGGGGCCTTCTGTGCAATGGCACGCTTGTGATTGCAAAGTGACTTCCGATTACATGGATTCATAAGGCTAGAGACCACTGTAACGGACTGTGTTTAAGCCATAAAGGCAGCATCTATCTACACTTAGCATCTCAGTAGTGCAATTCTGATCGCACAGTCAGAAATGTTTTAATCAGCAACAGCTGTCAACTTTCGTCTGCTGGTAATGCAGTTGCTGAGGCAGGATTTGGAAAGCTCACACCGATTTGTCCCAGAGAGGCTGAGTGAAGGCTCATCAGGACATCGTGAGCTATTACAACCTCATCAGCTCTCTCACCTTCACCCCTTCCTCCACAGATTTGAGGAAGGAAATCTACCCTCTCCTTACTCTTTTCCTATGAGGAAAAACAGGAGCTGCTGTAGCAACAGAAGGCTGGTCTGGCTGTAGCCTGTCATTGCCAAGGCGGACAAAGGGTTAAACTGAAGGCACAGAATGTAAACTGCCTTCTCCGTTTCTGCCAGGTTTCTCCTTGTCCTCTAAGCTAAAGGTTCAAATTTGCCCCTTCCAAATGCAGCCACTTATGAGACCAGTTTACTCAAAGACAAATCTTTCTTCTACTCACTCTGCATTCACGCGTTCATTTAATACCTTTTCAACAGGTATTACTGAGTTTTTACTATCTAATAATATGCATGGCTGGGCACTGGAGCCGTCTTCCTGGAGCATGCATTCCTAGGGTAAGGCGTGAAAAGAGGACCAAAAAAAAAAAAAAATAGATAATCTGAGTTGGCAATAAATGCTATGCAGAAAATAAAACAAAGTGATGGAATACAAAGCACCTTGGGTGGGGCTTTAGAAAGCACAGTCAGGGAAGGTTCCTTTGAGCTGAAATGTGAACGCCTGCAGGGGCTGGTAATGGCAAGATCTGGGGAGAAAGCTTTCCAGGTGTGGAGAACAGCACACTGCAAACAATGTTCAGGGAACAGTTGGTACAGTTAGAGCAGAGTGGGCAGGGGGAAAGTGGTAGAAAATGAAGCCAAAGATTAGACCCTTCCTTTTGAGCCACAACAAGGAGATGGATATTATTCTAATTGCAATAGGAAATCATTGGAGGGCTTGGGGGGGGGGGGTGAATTTTTTTTTAACATTTATTTATTTTTGAGAGACTGAGACAGGGTGTGAGTTGGGGAGGGGCAGAGAGAGAGGGAGACACAGAATCTGAAGCAGGCTCCAGGCTCTGAGCTGTCAGCACAGAGCCTGACGCAGGGCTCGAACTCACGAATTACGAGATCATGACCTGAGCCGAACTCAGAGGCTCAACCTACTGAGTCACCCAAGTGCCCCTTGAGGTGTGTGTTTAAGAGGAGGAGGAAGAGGATACGCTCCAACTTTACATCATGATCTCACTTAAGTTCCCATCCTACTTGCTCATCCCTCACACAGACTCAGTTCGCAAAAACTGATCCCAGAATACCAACTCTGTGCAAAGAAGCACTGAGCTGATGGGCGTCTATTGGCTCAAGTCATAGCACCATGAGCCTCTTGTGAGACTGGTGATGTTTTTCTCAAAGTGAGCTCAGATATCAGCGGTTCTGTGATCACCTTGAAAAGGCAGGAAAAGAACTAATATTTCAGTTTGATCTATAGTGTTGTACACCTATATGGCAGAAATTAAATCAAGAGTTATCTCCAGAGAACCTCCAAGCTGGCCTTTCTCTGGCTAGGAATTTAGAAAGTGATCTGGGGAATGTGCCCTTAGCCGGGCAAGAAGAAGGAAACGTCCCTGTAGCCCCAGTACCTCACACAGGGCCTGTCAACTGGTACGCCCTGAATTTAGAACCTAATTAATTAACTGACGAGTGGATGCTGTGTCACTGCTTTAGGTGACAATGACCTCAGAGCAATATGCATATCTGGGGACACCACCAGAGGACAGGATGGTATTCAGGCCAAGGAGACGTTCTTTAAAAACTGTGGGTGACTGAATTATTGGAGTCAAATGTTTACCCCTTCCAGACCCATACCCTTTGGCGTGTGGCTTTGCAGTTCCTTCTACTAGAGTAAAAGTAAACTCTACGTCCTTGGACTTTGAGCCTGGCCATGCAACCTATTTGGGTCATTGGGATGCTTGGGATGTTAGCAGCATTACACAAGCAGGGGCTTGAATGTGCTTGTGCGGTAGGGCTTGTTCTCCTGTGATTCTGCACCAGGATGAAAAGAACATGACTCTACTGGTCCACTGGTCCAAGGAAACTGAGACACATGGAGACACCCCACTTGAGTCTGGCACCATGACCAGCCAAATCTGACCTAAATGAGTCAAGACGACCAGAAGAGCCTACAGACACATGAACCAGAATAAATGTTTTAAGCCACCGAGTTCTGGATGGTTTGTTATGCAATATTATTGTGGCAGCAGTTGACCTAAGCAGGGACTAAAGACCCACTATAATGGTCGTTCTTAAAATACTCCCAGACTAGGAGCCCTGCAACTAGACAAGCCTACAAGGCACCCAAACAGATTCTGTAGAACTAGCAGCACTCCCCATCGGTGCCCTTGGCTCCTTGTCCCCAAGTGAGAATACGGCACACTCAAACTAGAAAGCATTGCGGAAACAACACTAAAGGAAGAGTCAACTTCAGTCCTGTCTCTGCCCCCTACCAAAACTTGGAAAAATCACTTCACTTCTCCAAGACTCAGTTCCCTCGTCTGTAAAATGGGGATGATCATACCTGCCTCCCAGCCTCATTAAGATTCCCTCATAAGGTTCTTTTTCCCACATAAACTGTGGGAACACTCCTAGGACACACCTGGTGCCCAGCTGGGCTTTGCCACATCTGTCTCTCATAAGACAGCTCCCTGGTCTTCAACTCTATAGAATTGTACAAAATATACAGGTGGCCCCCTTCCTCCCAATCCCTCCACATGCCCAACTGACCTAGAAGGGCTTCTCACTCTGGCTGTGCTTTGGGAAATCTCAATATTAAGTCTACTCTCATTCCTCCTCCTTGAGCCCACAAGTGAAGGGATTCCCCGGCTTTAAGGTAACGGTATTGCTCTTGTTATGAGAACATCCCATAAAAACAGAACAAGAGAAATCAATTAGGCTTCCAGATACAGTTTTCTTCTCTCCCTTTAATTGGTCTCCTTCAGAATGAAAATGCCTCGTGCCCATAGCAGGATGCTCAAATGATAGCGCTTTACACACTGCCGAGGGAATCAGAAAATCTATTAATAAGGTAGCATTTACGTGGCCTCTCCTGAACCTTCTGTAGTAGGAGAGTGTCAGTTCCATAAAAAATAATTTTTTTTATTTTAATGTTTCTGCTTCTTGTCCACGCATGGAGCTCCTGCCCTTTCCAAGGAAACTCTATTAAAGTTTTCTACTTTGGCCGTAACTGCTCTATAAATGTCTGAAGCTGGGAATTGGAATTAAGCAAGATAAAAAGCTTCTAGGGAAGAAACATTTTTTAAAACCTGGAAGGCAGTGTGTCACCATCACAGAGGCACTTGAGGCCTGGCTCTATGATTCAGAACCTCCACCCTAATCTCCCAGGACACCTGCTATGGCTGGCCTTAGCCTTGCCCAGGGAATACTCAGGCCCCAAACCCACTCAGCACACCATCAGCACCCTGGGCCTAAGCTCCCAAGCAAATCCTCCTGGACCTGGCTCACTTCAATCTAATCCAGCTCATTGCCCATGATGACAGGTGCTTTCTCCTCATCAACACAGTGGAAATAGACGCTGTGTTGAGATGCTCCAAGACCTCGTTTAACTGCAAGATTTCACAACCAGTTGATCGGATTTGGACCCCTGGACTCCTACAAAGATGCTTAATACCCCAAAAGCAATATCTTTGAAGAATATGCTCTATGCCTGTTCTAAGTCAGGCAAATACTGCACATAATTATGGCAGGTTGGGGGCTCTGTTCACAGTTTTATGATTTCAGAGTTAATGAATAGCCAGGGAGGTGCTTCAAAAAGAAAAGCTCTCCTTTCCAGCAGGTGGCAGCAAAAGGCAGCAAAAGGGGCCCCAGGGGCTCCCTGCCCATCCCCTCCACCAGGGCCCTGGTGACCAAAACAAACTACAAAAGAGAGTTTTGTATTATTCACACATCCAAGCCACTGGAGAAAAGCCACGGACATAATATCTTATCACCCTTATTACTGCAGTCTTCTAAATGTTCATTATCAATTATCAACGATGTACCTGAAAATCCCAGAATTATTTTCAGCTAGAAATAACAAGAACTGGAAAACAGCACCTCCTATCTTGACTCCATTTAACTCTCTAAAACAAGTACCCTGAACAATGAGCAATTTAAGCAGCTTCCTGTGACACCTATCATTAGATCTTTTCATATGTAACTGCTACTGCAAGGCAGTGCTGCTTTAATTAAAATGTGCCTGATATCATCTATTCATTTCCATTAAAAGGCGGTGATATCTGAGAAGCTCACTAAGTGAACCACATGTTTATTTCATCTGGGACTGTTAACAGCCCAGACAACAATTGCCCCACTTGACAAATAAACTTTCCAAGCGGCTGTTCAGATCCTGATAAACTAATCACGAGCCAGGCTCTGCTGCCATAAAGGATGGATGCTTGCTGCAGGGATGATGGTTCCTGGGCAAATCAAAGAGGCTGCCCCCAGAAAACTGCTGATCATGCCCCTTCAAGACACAAGAAATTGTAAGTGAAACACTTGAGATATAATTCCACCCCACCCCCCCAAATCCTGATTCTTCTGATAATTTTTGCAGAAGAACTATGTGGCCTCTGGGGTTTAAGTGCCAAGTGGCACAGAAAACCCAAGCTCCCTAAGCAACTGCCACAACCAATAGGGCAGATCCTACCATGCTTCCCTTCCCTGCCTGGGTACAGGCTATGTCCTCTGCCTGGTATGCTTTCCCCAGTCTGCCCTCCTGGAAAACTCCCTAAAGCCTTCCAAGACACAACTCTCAAATGTCACCTCCTGATTAAAGCCTTCCCAGACCACCAACCACCCCTCCTCAAAATTCAAGCCTACCATTCCTCCTCTGTATTTATTTCATTGAAACTTCTTATACTTCTCCCTCTCCTAACCCCCATCAATCTGTAGAATAAAAATGTTTTCCAGTTTCTACCTAGATTCTCAGCTAAGCTTGAAGTTCCTGGAAGTCAAGGGCCAAGTTGTTTCCTCTTTGCATACACAAGGAATCCTGGCACCCAGCAAGGCGCTCCACTATTTGAATGAACGAATGAATGAATGAATGAATCTTCCTAGAACAGAATTATTACAAGACTTAAAAGAGGTTGGTGTGTGGGGAAGGGGAAAAGGCTGTGTTCTTAAAGGTATCCACTAACAATGCACCCCAGAGACACAGTCACTCATTCTGGGATGGAAGCACTTTCTGCCGACTTTTCACAAGAGTAATGAGAACAAAGGATCTAGGCATACGATAATGATGTGCACTTGAGGATGTGAAATGACCAATTAGCTGCCCCTCCCCCATCTAGTTTCTCTCTCTCTCTCTCTCTCTCTCTCTCTCTCTCTCTGTTCCTCGGTAAGATGCCCACCAGCACCAGATGCGCACAGGACTGGTAGCCCATGTTCTGCACTAGCCTCGCCCGTCCTGATCTTCCGGGGGCGCATTTCTTCCAATGTGCTCTTGGTTTTAAAAGACTAGTTCATCCCGATGTACCCATACCCAAGAAGCAACTGTTCTCGGCTGGACTGAGCCTTGGCGTCTCTGCAGCCTCGGGAAGCTCAGGTGAAGATACGAAAGGGATGGGGATTCCTTTTGTCCCTGGAGAGTCCACACCCCTCGCTCTTCCATTAAGCAAAGGGAAAGCTGCTACCCCGCTGGGGAAATGGAAAAGGTCGGCAGGAAGCTCCTAGACGCCCAACTTTGTATCCTCAGGCGGGCTAACTGCCAAAGAGGGGCGCCTGGGGCGCAAGCGGAGGGAACTTTTGGGCCAACCAAAGCCGAGCTCCCCTCCCCAGCCCTTTTCCAATAAACTTGCCACCTGGCCTGGGAAGGAGGCTTATGGCTCTAGAGAAGGGAAATGCGAGCGGCAAAAGAAGAAAAGATAAAGGGAGTAGTGACTACACGCCGGTTCTGGGTGCAAAGTCGACAGCGCGTACTCAACGCTGGCTAGCCCGGGAATAAAAATTCGCCACGCTCCCGCCCCCACCCCCCGCATCTGAGAGCCGTATTTTTGCCCATAAAGTGCCTACTCCACCCCACCCCACCCCCATCTTCCCACCTCTACCATGAGACCCGTGGAGAAGACGACTGAGAACGGGTCTCCAAACCCCTTGAGATATAAGGGCTGGGGCAAGTGGGAGCGGATGGAAGGAGATGCGCTTGGAGTCCTCACAACTGCGTCTCTGGAGGCAGAACCAAGTGGGGACTTCGGAAATTATGCCAGTTATCCTAGTCCTCCCTCCACAATCCAAAACCGCAATTACAGCAAGGAAAAACTGGTTTGGAGCTTGAGAAAATCTCCCTGGATTGTCTCCACGGTTCCAATTCACCCGAATTATTATTCGTCCAGCCCTTGAGGGCAGGGTGGAGGGGAAGACAATGTTCCTGGAGTTCCCCTGGGGAGAGTCAGGAGGGAACGAGGCGAGACCGCGGAATCCCGGGGTTCGCCCGCAGCCCTCACCCCGCACCCTGCCCTCCCCGGCCGCGGCCGCGCCCGCCCGAGGGCCGGAAGCGCTCTCTCTGCGGGCGCGACTCCCACGGCTGTCCCTTCACGGCTGTCCCTTCTCAACCCAGCCCGGCACTGGGAGAGAGGTTTTCACCGCACCTTTCAAGTTCGGGGGTGTAGGGTTTGCGGGCCGGACTTGCTGTGGGTTTCGACCCGGAAGCCGGTTACTAGCAGCAGGAGGGTGCGCCGGTTCGGCCGCGCCCCTCACTCCAGCGTCCGCGAGGCCGAGTCTCCAAGAAAGGGGGCACTCATGGGGACATCTTCCAGCCCGTGAGTCCCACTTCTCACCCTTTTATCTGCTGCAGGGCAGAGAGATCCGAGGGACCCATCCACGCCTCGCCCCCTTCCCGGACCAGCGCGGACCTCGTCTCCAGGTCTCCCGACGCCGGTGCCGGCTCTGGGCACAGCGGCGCGGCTCCCCCCCTTCCCCGGGATGCCTCCGACCGCCCAGCCGTGCTTACCTGTCCTGGCGGTGCACACGCAGAACCACACAACTAAAATCACATCCCTCGGCATAGCTCCCGAGGGTCCCCGCCAAACGGGGCGCGCGGAATCCAGGAGGAAACAAATGCGCCTCGATCCCGAGGCGCGCCGGGCACGAAGCCGCCAAACTTGCTAGCGGGCAGCTGGGGAGGTGGTTCGGCAGCGCCGGGTGCTGCGCTAGGGGATCGCGCCCGGGAAGGCGGCCCCGGCCGCCCCGCCTCCAGCCCGCCCCCCACCGCGGGCGGTGGCAACACCGGGCTCGGGCCCCGGCCCCCGCTGCGGCTGCGCCCGCCTCCGAGCTCGGGCGGGAGAGCGGGGCTCCGCCACTCCGGCAGGTTGCGCTCCGCGCGGGGATCGGGTTCTCCGGCTTCTTCCGCGGAGCTGCGAGGCCCCGGGCTGCCGGCGCGGAAGCCGCTACTACCAGGAGCACCGGGACTGGAGTCCCGGGACGCGCGGCAGAAAGGGAGACGCTGAAGACGCAAGGCGCCCCCTCGGCTTCACGCGCTCCAGCCCAGCAGCGCTGGCCTTGCTGCTGTAGCCGTCTCTGCTTCGCCGCCGCTGTGGGGGCTGCCGAAGTTGCCACAGTGCATCCCGGCGGAGACGAAGAGCAGCCTAACCCTCGCGGGTGGATTTTTTTCCCGGCGGGAACCCTGACCCCCGCTGCGCCACGGAGCGCGCCCAGCCCCTCCCCGGAAAACAATTACTCGGGATTTGCTTCGGCAACTGGGTGGGGGTGGGGAGGGGCGAGTGGACTGAGGGGGCTGGCGGCGGAGTCTGCGCTCACACCTGTGCCTTGTCCGCTCTCTCCGGTGGCCTCGGACACTGGGTACACGCTTTAGGGGTGCGAGGGGAGGGCGCTGAGGCAGGGGGTGCAGAAGGGTCCCCGCGCTGGAGTGAGCTACAGTGGGGGCTTGGGGAGTCTGTTTGCAAACCTTCCGGTTCTACAGGGCAAATGCTGCCACATAGGGGAAATTCCTAACCATTTTTTTTCTTGGTGACTTTCTTGATGGTTCTGTCAAAAGCCCTACTCTCCTTTCATAGTTCTATTTTAGCCTGTCCTGCAGTTCCTCTGGGGCCCTCCCCCCACCCCAAAGCTATTCCCTGGGGAGCAAAGTTAGACTTTGTTGTGGGTAAGAAGTCCACCTCCCACTATGTGACCCCCCCTTCCGGACCCTGGGCCTTCCCTATAAAGATGTCCCACCCAGGTTTTGTCGCACTTCTCTATCCCGGGATGTTATTTATAACTAGGATGCAGAGTGGTGAAATCAGAGATGACAGAACCTCTGATTTAGACCAAATGCGCCCCGCAGGATTTAAAGCTCCTCGGCTCGCTCACACTGAGCTCCCGTGAGCCCACCCACTCCTTGAACATTTACAGGCTCAGGGGAGGAAAGAAACTTCTTTGCACAGCCCTCCCTCATTTCCTGGAAACCAGTTCCAACGTTTCAAAAGTCTCTTCACTGATAAAGATCTGCCCTTCTCACTTCTGGCACCTCCTTCACTTTCCATATTTCTAACCCCTACATAAGTATGACCCCAGGAGACCCCCACTGAAGGTCATCCAATTGGCAGCCCTGCTTAGAAGAGAGAAGCTTCTATCTACATGTTCTTACGATCTCTGCCCTATTTTTCTGGATATTTCTATATGCCAGCTAATTGGCCCTTTACAGTGTGGTCCCTGGGCAGATGAAAAAGAAAGTGAACAAACAGGTAAATTCGAACCCCTGATGGCTGAGGAGGAAGAAGGGAAGTCAACAAAGAAGTGTATTGTGCTCTCTAGTAGTGGAGCTGAAAGATTAAGAGGTAAACTGATGTCAAAGCTAAACTGATTCTCCAGCTCTTCTGGGATTCAACTCAAGCCCACAGGGGATCTGTCTGCCTTGACCTGGTATTTTCATTACAGAGTCGGGACTTTTTCCTTCAACCTGGAGCAAGTTGCATTTAAAACTAGCATTAAAATCACACATCTTATAGAATATAGGATTCCTCAAGTTTAGGTGGGCTTTGTGAATGAGAATACCCATAAATCATGTTGTATTGTGAGAGCCAGGCCCCGACACCTCTGGATTGTTTACACCTCAACAGGAACAGCCTTTGGTAGGTTTGAACGGTTGTTTCAAAGACCTTTTTACTGATCTCAGAAATCCCAGGATCCCTGGAAGTCACAGTGACCCCAGCAAAGGGAAAAGGTGGTCTGGGTAAGACCTTTAGAGCTCTCTATCTTGGAGTCTCAGTAATTAGTTGGTCCTGTGGGATGGGGCTTTTAGCGTGTTCCATTAAAAAATAAAGCAAGACATATGTTCTGTCAAAGCTTTGCAGCATCACATCCATTAACAGTAACAAGAGTTCATCTCAACAAGGTCATAAATCTTCCTTGATAACTAAGTATTTCGATCTCCTCCTAAAAGTGCATTTCTTGAGTGGGGGTTTTGAACGTATAGACCTGTCTGGCTAAGGTAACTTTCACAGAATACACCCAGCAGATATCTATAGTGGCAACGAAGGGACCACATGGCTGTGTATGTTCTTGTTGTTGGGATATGGCAACGGGAACTGTGCTCAATACTATCAGTACATGGATGATTCTCAAATGTGTATCCCTAGCCCCAGTCTCTCCTTGGAACCCCAGGCTTATACAGCCAACTACCATAAGGTGTCTTCAATGTAATATGACCACGTCATCAAAATCAAAAACATTTGTGCTTCAGAGGACACCATAGGAATTGAAATGACAACCCCCAGAAACAGGGGAGAAAGTTGCAAGTTATATATCTGATTGAGACTTGGAACTATGCAGAAACTATTACAAATAGACAAATAACCCAGTCTGAAATTAGGCAAAGGATCTGAATAGATGCTCCTCCAAAGAAGATATACAAAAAGCCAATAAACACATGAAAAGATGCTCAACATCATTAGCCATCTGGGAAATGCAGATCAAAACTACAATGAGCTATCCACTTCACAGCCACTAGGCCAGCTAAAATCAAAGAGACGGATGATAAGTGTTGACAAAGAAGAGGAGAAATTAGAACCCTCGTATACTACTGGTGGGAATGTAAAATGGTTCTTCGGATAAAGTTACTATATGATCCAGCAACTGTACTCCTAGGTACATACACAAGAGAAATGAAAACATGTGTTGACACACTAAGTTATACACATATGTTCTTAGGAGCATTATTCACAATAGCCAAAAGGTGGAAACAACCCAGTGTCCATCAACCAATGAATGGATGCATAAAATATGATATATATCTATGCCGGGGAATATTATTTAGCAATAAAGAGAAATGAAATAGTGATGCTCACTAAAACACAGATGAATCTTGAAAACACACTAAGTGGAAGAAGCTGGTAACAAAGGACCACGCATCTTATTCCATTTATGTGAAATGTCTGGAGTCAGCAAATCCCCAGGGACAGAAAGCATAGTGGTTGCCTAGGGCTGAGGGGAAGGGGAAGGAAGGATTAGCAGGTGACAGCTAAAGAGCACAAGATTTATTGGGGCGGGGGGGGGGGGTAATGAAAATGTTCTAAAGTTGATTGTAGTGGTGGGTGAAAAAATCAGATATTCATAATACACTAAAAGCCACTGAACTCTATGCTCTAAATAGGTTCATTCTACAATAGGTAAATTGTATGCCAGTAAAGCTGTTTTTAAAAAACTTCTTTAATGGCCATGGGGGAAAAATTATAATATGGCCAAATAAGGACTTTGGATTTTCCCTCCTCCCAAACTTGCTTCCTGCTACCTTCTGAGGAGAGAGTACCAGCATTCATTCACCAGGTGCTCCCACCAAAAAACCTGGGGTCATCTTTGACTTGCTTTCCCTATACTCCCACATCCAAGCCATCAAGCCCTTGTCAGTATACTTTAAAGAAAAACCCCAAATCAACCACTTCTCACTGCCCCTGACTACTCCCACCTTGTTCCAGTACATCATTGTTCCTTCCCTGGCCTGGTGCTATCAGTTTCCCATCATTCCCTCTGCCTCTTCTCTTCCCCCTTACAATTCGGTCAAACCCCCACCCCCCAGCAGTCATAGTCTGCTTTTTTTTTTTAATATTTATTTATTTTGGGGAGAGTGTGAGTGGGGGAGGGGCAGAGAGAGGGGGACAGAGGATCCTAAGTGGACTCTGCTCTAAGCTGACGACAGTGAGCCCAATGTGGGGCTCGAAGTCACAAACCACGAGATCATGACCAGAGCCCATGTCAGACACTCAACTGACCAAGCCATCCCGGCACCCCCATAGTCTGCTTTTTAAACCATGTGTCAGGTCCCATTCCCTTGCAAAAATTCCCACTGCACTTTTCCACAATATCTTGAAAACATTCAAACATCTTACCAGGTCTCTGCCCACCCTCCCAGCTATCTCTCTCCCCATCTCCCCCTAGCTCAATCCGCATCAGCTTTCTTGCTATTCCTCAAACATTCCAAGTGCACGCCCTCCTCACGGACTGCTCCCACTACCTGGAACATCATTTCCATAAATCTTTGTGTGGCTCTCTTTTTACATGACTCCAATCTCCACTTGAATGTCAGATCCTTGGGAGGCCCCGCCTAAGGAAGCTTCTCACTTCACCCAGGTCCCTCTGCCTCCTTACCCTGCTTTTTTTTTTTTTTTTTTTTTGTAGTGCTCATTATTATCTAAAGTAATGATTTAGTCATTGACTTATTTCTTGCGTCTCCCCAATATAAAGCAAGCTCCAAAGGAGTAGGATTTTTGCCTTTCTTGTTCACCAATAAATCTCTCCACCTAGACCAATACCTAGCACATTTTAGGAGCTCGATGAATGTTTGTTGAATGACTCAGTGGATGCCCTCTCAGGAAGCTGCATGGAGAACACACATTTCTCATTGGCCATCACCAAGGCAACAGACTACCTCATCTCACTGACCCCCAGAGCTGCTCCATTGCTGACTCTTTTGGGGGCAGCAGATTCCACAGAGGGCAAGCAGGAAGGACTCTTTTTAATATCCAAAGTAAATCCATAAGCTAGAGGCAGACCCAAGACTGAGAAACTTCCTATCTCATTTACTGCCCTTGTCCCCTCCCCCAAGCCCCTCTCCTTTGTCCAAACAGCTTTTCAACTACCTTCACATTTATGGACCCATAACAAGCTTCCTTATAAAACTGGAGAAAATCAGAGGTATAGTGCTGTTACAGATTAGATCACATCCCCCAAAAGGGTATTTGAAATCCTAACCCCCCCTACCTGTGAATGTGACCTTGTTTGGAAATTGTGTTTTTGCAGATGTAATTAAGTTACGATGAGGTCATCAGTGCGGGCCTTAATTTGCTATGGCCTTATAAGAAGTGGAAAATGCCATGTGAAGGAAGAGACACACAGGGACTCTGAAACACTGTGGGACAAAGGAGGCAAACAATAGAATGCTGGAGCTGGAAGCCAGGGAGTGCCTGTAGCCAGCAGAAGGCAGGGAGGCAAGGAAGGATCCTCTCCCAGAAGCTTTGGTGTGTATGTGGGGGGCGGGGGGGGGGGGTATGCCAACACCTCGATTTCAGACTTCAAAGCTCCAGAACTATGAGAGTCTAAGTTTCTGTTGTGTTGAGCTTGTTCTGTGTTCAGTTTGAATTGCTATGACATGGCTGCCCTAGAAACTAATACGAGGGGCGCCCAGGTGGCTCATTCAGTTGGGTGGCCGACTTCGGCTCAGGTCATGATCTTGCAGTCTGTGAGTTCCAGCCCTGCATGGGGCTCCGTGCTGACAGCTTGGAGCCTGGAGCCTGCTTTGAATTCTGTGTCTCCCTCTCTCTGCCCCTTCCCCATTTGCACTCTGTCTCTCTCTTTCAAAAATGAATAAATGTTTAAAAAAAATGTTTTTTAAAACGAGAGTAGTACGAGTGCCAATGTGGTGGCAGAGCCTAGGAAAATGCAAAACCCCCCAGTCTCCTTCACAAACCTAGCAGCCCCAGTGCTCACTATGCAACCCTAACCTTTTCGTGGGCATTTTCATTTCCTGAAAGACGCATGCAATCATAAAGAGGGGTTGAATGAGTACATCCATGCACATACTTCTGTTTTGATATAAACCTATGAATTCTACAGTCACTTCCAGTGACTACATTCAGACTTAACTGACATCCAAATTAGAGGGACTTCCGTTTTGCTAAGTTAACTATTGTCCTTCAGCCTTGCAGCCACAAACACTTTTTAGAACAAAGCTAGATGTAGATGTGCAGGAAGACAGAAAAATCTTGAGAGAGACAGATAGATAAAGGCACCTTATAATTCTCTAGATGAAACCCTCCTAATCTATAACACCAATAATCTTGGATGCGTTTCAAATGTCTGATGACACGAACCAAGGTATGCACAGCCCCAGGTTTTGTTAACTGTTGTACAAGCACATGTTGTCCATTCCTATAGACCAGGGAAAAGCACACACTTTACCCTCAAACAGGATAGTTTCCTGCTAGAGGCAGACCTTGCCTGAACCCTGCTCAGTATGAAAATGGCTCCATTTATTACATGTAACTCTGGGTGGGTCACTGCTCTAATTGCTTTCCCTGGATTTACTCCTCAAAACAATCCAGTTAGGTAAGTGGGATGATTATACCCATTTCACAGGTGTGGAAACTGAGCCATTTGCCACATAAGTGGCTTAGCCATGCTTCAAACCCAAGCAGTATGCTTGCAGAATCTGTGCCCTGAACTGTTACCCTACACTTCGTCTCCTGGGATGAAACCCGTGAATTTGGTCTCCTTGTTGAGGCCTGTGGGAAATGAATCAATAGCAGCTCTGTTCCCTGCATAAGTTTTGACCAGTCGATAAAATAAAAGAGTTAGCAGGAAGCAAAGCCTGACTTTCATAACTACAGAGACAATGCTGGAAGAGCATAGCCTACCGTGGAACTCCAGATGGACTGACCATCTGCCCTCTCTCTAGGCTGGACCTTGGCATGGCCATCTGCTCCCGCTGCTATGGATAAAGCGAGAGAGTAGAAGAGAACCCATTGAGAAATGAGGACCAGTGGCTCCTGCTCATCCTCTATAAGGAGTAGGAAGAACAGGGAGTGGAATAAAAGGCAAAAAGGGTTTGAGGACCATTTCTCACCAGGGAGACGAAAAGTGGGGGGAAGAGATGACGCCCCTTGATCAACTTTCAAACTTGCCTCCATGAAGGTTCCTTCTACCATCCAGTGTCGCTGGGCTGCCCACAAAATCATGTACCCAGTCTTCTTCTCCAGGCCTTAAAATGATACTTTATTCCGAGGAGAAGTCCCATGTGCTCAACACTGCAGGAAAGTTAGGAGGAAGGCATCCTGTGATACATGCTCATACAGAATTAGGAGAGATGGAGAAGTCCTCACTAAATTATGGCTGCCACCAGCAGACCTGATGACCTAGAGCAATGAATATCCACTGAAGGAATTTCAGGCCATGGGATGGCAGAGTGAGAGAGAGACTTTTGAACCAGGAGAGCCTGCTCTGGCTACTTTAGGCGACAACCTAGCACATCAATTCAGGACACTGGCTCTGCCAGCAACATGAAATGAAAATTGTCCTCTCCGATGCTTTTTAGACTGCTGGCCAGAGTCACAGGCCACAAAAATGCTCCTTGCCAACAAAGTAGCATTAAACTCTCCCACATGTCCCGGTGGCCCCCTGGGTCTCTTTCTAGTCATCCTAGCTTATTTTATGACCTGTATCAGTAAGGATTCCATCTGGCTTCGTATGACAGAACAACTCCCAAACGGTAATAACTTCAATAAGAGATGTTTTTTTTTTTTTTTTTTTTTTTTTTTTTTTTTTAATATTTTCAACGTTTTTTATTTATTTTTGGGACAGAGAGAGACAGAGCATGAACGGGGGAGGGGCAGAGAGAGAGGGAGACACAGAATCTGAAACAGGCTCCAGGCTCCGAGCCATCAGCCCAGAGCCTGACGCGGGGCTCGAACTCACGGACCGCGAGATCGTGACCTGGCTGAAGTCGGATGCTTAACCGACTGCGCCACCCAGGCGCCCCTCAATAAGAGATGTTTGATGCTCTCTAAGGTAAAAGAATTCTAGAGCTGGGCAATCCAGGTTTCATCTGGCGGTTCTATGAAGTCTTCAGGGAGTCAGGCTCCTTCCAGATCTCTGCTCCACCATCCCTAGATGTCGTTCTTAGCCCTGTGATTCAATATAGCTGCTGTCACTCCACCCATTACATCCATACTCCAGATAGCAAACGTGGAATGAAGAGCATACTTCAGTGTCCCACATATCACTTCTACTTATCTTTGCGCAGAACCTAGTCATGTGGCCACTCTTCATATACCTGTTAGCTCTCACTGCATACCAACCAACCACAAAGTTGCAATGGCATACAACACTATTTACTCTCACGTATCTACAGGCTGGCTAGGAATCAGCTCATCTGGGCTGGTCTCAGCCAGGCACTTTTGCTTCAGGCCACAGTGGCCGAGCTGATTGAATTCTCACAGTAGTTCTGTGTGGCAGTTGAGTGGCTCTGTCCCACATGCCTTTCAACTGCCTTGGACCAGTGGGCTAGCCAGGACATGCTTTTCTCATGGCACAAAGGGTCACAAACGTGCAAGTGGCAATAGGCCAGGTCTCCCAAGGCCTACATTCAAAACTGGCACACTGTCACTACTGTTTGCATGCTATGTAATTCAAGGAGCAAGAAAGACAATCTGCTTACAATGAGGACATAGCCCAGATGTGATTCGGGGTTGGGTAGAGAAGTAGAGCCAGTAGCCAATCTACTGTACCTGGCTACAAGGGGACCGGGAAATGTCACATTTGGCTGAGCGACAAGCCTAAAGTTGAAGAAGTTGCTAGAAATCCAGAGAAATTCAGTCTCCACCAGTCTCTCTCGAATTCTACCAACTTTGCAAAACACCAATGCCGGCTTAATGCAAGTTCATCTTACCCCCACCTCAAGACACAGGGTGTATAGAGTTGGGAAACACTCCCAAGAAGGTAAGGGCAGGGAGGGAGTGCACGTCAAGACTATCGTGGGCTTGTGATTAGCGGTGCTCTCCACTTTTGAGCAGAGTGAGTTTTTTGTTTGATATGGTCTATGTCAAAGCTCTCAGCCAAAGGTCAAATTCATGCTACCTCAGAAGGTAGGGCCCATAGCTCTCTCTGTGCACCTGTCCACAACACCAGCGTGGGATGGACGTGGCAGGTAAGTCATGCAAATGAGTATCCCTCATAAGTAACCACAGAATCCCTCAGCCTCCACCAGCTGAGAGGAGAAGGCGTGAGGAAACAAGTAGCGAGATATAAATATCCAGGCTGTCCTGGGCCACCTGAGCCACCTGCCCTGGACTCCAGACTTCGCCAAGATCCAGCAACCAACATGGCAGCCCTCAGCAGGGCAAGAGTCTCCAGGACCATCCTCCAGCCCCACCACCATGTCTGTTCCTATTGGTTCATGCCATTTCCATGCTGACTGCTCTTTTAAATGTAGCCTCTGGTGGCCCCAGTCCTGTAAGTCAGGAAGGAGGTTACCTGCTAAAGACCCCTTATATTTCTGGAGTTATGACCTGGTTGGTGTCTCGGAGTTCACGTCTGACGTTTTTGAAAAGGCTGGTTTCTTGCAAAATCAAACCAGTGCTCTTGCCTCAGGTTTGTCCCCACTCTAATCCATCCTTGACACAGAGACCAGATCAATATTCCAAATGCACAAATCTAACAGTAAATACCCAACATTCATCTACAGTGTTAAATTTTCACATACAAACTTCGGTGGACTCCTCAGAGCAATTGTGTGAGATGAGTATAAATGTTGCAGTTTTACAAGTGAGAGAACTGAGACATTGTGAATAAGGAAAAGGAGCTGGCACTCGATTCCAAGACAATGCTTTGTCCCTGGCATCAGAGCTGCCTCTGCCAGGAAATCTCTCTCCGCTATTCAACAACCTTCCATGGCTCCCAGGGGCCTGTCAGACAGCATCTGGACTCTTTGTGTTGGCATTGAAGGACCTTGACTGTCAAAGCATACACTGCATTTTCAGCCTTCGTTCCCACTTCCCACACACATACACTATACTCCCAGTTTCATCCATCACTCTCTTGAAATGGTCTGTCTTAGGCCCACGCCATCACTTACGTGCTTTCATCTACCCAGAGAGCTCATCTTAATACCCTCCTCACGAACAACATCCTCTCCAGGTCCCTATCTCATGAAATCTTGCCTGATCCTCTCAGCCAGAAGGAATTTCTTCCTCCATACCCCCTTGATATGTTCTTATCCTAAATCCTTTCATGGCACTTGGTACTTTCCACTATATATTATGGCAACGTGTATACCCATCTTTAAAGCCCCACTCACTCTGAGTAAACTGGAGGGAAGGATCTAGTCTTACTCATGTTTTCCTTGCACATTGTTACACAGAGCTCTGTTCCTTTGTACAGAGCCAATACTCAATATTTGCTCATTCTGTTAAAAAACCGCATTACTGAGTATCTACTATGTGTCACAAACTCTTAGGTACTGGAAACATAAACAAGACCCTCGGTAGAGTGTAAAAGTAAATGAATGAATGAATGAATGGATCAATGAATAACAAAAATGTGAATCCGTTTCAGTGTGGATCCACACTATATACTAGTCATTATTTTCTCCTAATCCTACAAGTGTCTGGGGAAGTTTCCCAGAAAACAGGAATGGGGCTGAGCTAAATGACTCACAATATCACAATTCTCATAAAATCACAGTAAAACACAAGAAATGACTATCCCAAACCACACATAGTCTCTGTTTCACACAGTAGAATGTGTAAATCAGAGAAGTAAATCCAATCTTTGTAAAGTTCAAGTATCTTAGAAGTAAACTGGAGGAGTTTCCTGTTGTAAAGAGCCCCCAAGGTGAATCTTCTAGGCAGTGACTACTCATCCCACATGGATCTCTTTGTAAATCCAGTTCCCACAAACAGGCGTTTGTAGAACTTGTGTATCACAGAGACTGCAACGAATGGCCTTGGAACTCCTTGCAACTGTGGATTCTAAATCTCTGGTTCCAGGAGAGACATCTAGAGAGAAGGAGGAAGGAAGCATCAGCAAAAGCAGAGGGGTATCAAAGCAACGAGCTCAGTGAGAAAAGAGTTGCAAAGTCCAGGAGACAAATAGCTGTGAAACAAATGGCAACAATAAGATAGATTGGTCGGAGGAAGACAGAAGAGTTCTAAGAGCAAATGCCATATTAGCTCCTTCCAGGCAGAGCCCTGCAACACTCTGCAGCCCACAGTCAATCTGTCCTGCCATAGATGCATGAGCTCTGTGCTTCCCACATCTTGTCATTGTCCCCATTTAGGGAAAGACTATTTAAAAGGGGTATACGGACACATCAGAGCATTTCCAAGTAAAATTCTAGGGTTTCAGGGATCTTTTGAAATGTTCCAAAGAAATACCACAAGGTCACAGTTCAGAGTGGTAACAGGGACAGGTGAAATAAACTTGAACATGAGTTGATAATTACTGAAACTGAATGACAGGGACATGGAAGTTCATTATTCCACAGTCCCCACTTTTGCATATGCTTGAGAATTTTCAAAACAAAAAGTCAAAGGAAAACACAACTGAGCAATGGGGTTTCGAGAAAGAAACCTAAGATGACAAGCCAGCACCAGACTCTGATCTCACCAGGCACTCTTCTTCATCTCTCAAGACAAGGTCTTACACTGAATTTGGGACTTGCCACCTGGTCTGCCTGCTGAAGTGCATGGTTATGGACAAGCCTGAGTGTGTGGGTCAATCTCATTACACAGGACGGACATGCATGCTCTTGGCAGGTTTTGAGTCAGCTTGTAAGGCCATTTCTTTTCCCCCTACAGGTGGCCCAGCACCCCCACCCCCACCCCCATCCCCCCTACCCTGGAGCCTGCCAACACAGAAGCTAAGGATAGATCAAGCTTCTGGGGTGGCAGGATCAGATAGGAATGCCCAGCCACCAGTCTCTGCACATGACCCAGGAACTCAGGGCCCATCTCTGGGCAGGGAACATGGGGGCTCATAGTCTTTACGCTGGGCTCTGAGTTCCTTGAGATCTGGGGCTGTTCTATTTCATATTCTGTTTTGCCTGGGGTCTAACTCAATGCAGAAGCTACGTAAATGTTTGCTGAGTTGAAATACAGTTGAAGACTGACAAAGTGGTCATTCAAATACACCCAAGGATTTAACTCGCCCAGTCCCTGTGTTCAGATGCACTCAGAGTCTCTCGCTCCCTCCCTCTCCTTCCCTATGAGGGATAATTAATAATTCAGCAAACAATAGTGTGTTCTGATGATTAAGAATATAACAATTTAATTGATATTTGTTTCTGCAGCGGCGCAATATCTCATTTTCCCGGGAGGGCAGTTTTCCATTTCTGTTCCAGCTTTCTCCCAATAAAACAGATCAATCCTGGGGATACCTGAAGGCCATTTGTTAAGAAAGAAAAAATGTGGGTAATGGATTTGAAATAAACACAATACTATTATCATCATGTTTTAAACACTGACATTTATTTAGGGTTTGTGAACTCATACATTATTAAGATAAATTCTAATTTATATCAGTATATAATAGGCAAATATATAATACAATAAATTGCATTTGTAGACATAAATACAAAATTTGAGGTAGGGCCTCAAGAATAATGACTTTTTAAATGAATAATGCACAGTATATAATATGTACTCTGTAAGATATATATATGATGCATCATTTGTAACATAATATATTTTCTTCATGTACAGTTAATGAAAAAATATAAGGACCTGATTAGGGAACACATCTTTATTCATAGGCAACAGTACCACATACGATGCCTGCATTTAGGACATTAGCCAAGTACACAATTTCAGAATAAACCTATTCCATGATAGGTCCACAATAAAGTGCAAAAAAAAAAAAAAAAAAAAAAAAAGACAAAACAGTTCCTAGTCAATTACTAAGTATCATCCTAACAATAAAATACACCTATAAGGCAAATGGTTACCTGAAGATGTATTTAATCCATGGCAGGCAAATCAAACCTCTGCTCTCAGAGATGATTCATGCCCAATCTGAAAATACTTTCTCTTTGGCTGCAGGCTGCTCAGAGGTGATCCAAGCCAAGACCACAATTCAAAATTACTTGGCCTTTCTGTACAGTTGAAGCAAACTCTGGGAATGATAGGGAGCTTTGCTTTTAGAAATCCCAGGGACACTTCGTGGAGAAATTACTATCGAGATTAAACTCACCCAAGCCTTTGCTCCCAGCCTGGAAGTTTCGTGCATGACACCCACCCAGTGTGAAACAGAGGAAATGTTCCTTTGCTGGCCTTGGCCTTCAGTGCCTGCAGGACAACCTGCCATACAGCATGCTCCCACTGGAGTCAGCTGCCTCAAAGACGAGTGTCACAAACCCAAATCCAGGTACGGCAGCAGCAGTGTGATGTTGCCATCAAGCACACATTAAGCAACCGTTATTGTGCAAGTCTCTGGGAAGAGGACGATGACTGATGGCCAAGGGAACAAAGAGGAAAGAAAAATTCAAATTTTAGGCATGGGAAGACCATGCTGACAGGTGAAGGTTGTCAGGCAGCACTGAGGCACATGTAGATAACAAAATAAGGACTCAGTTAAGGAAAACTCAACTCTAATGCAATATTAGCGTAAAGACAACCCAAGTCTTAGCCATTTAAAGATCATTGTATTAAATTATTTTTAAAGTGCTGCTCACTGAAGTACAAGTTACATTTCTTACACATTAAAAACACATGGGAAATTTCAAAGACGTTGAGGTCGAGATTTTGCACTGACCACGACTTTCATGCAACAAATGAATATAAAAGAAACAAACAAAATAAAACCAGACTGGACACATCTGTACATGACAAACACACAGCCCTAAAGAGACTAAAAGTTACTAATACGCAAGACAAATATTTGCATAAGAAGCCACAACACCAACAGTTAAGAAATATACATTTTTTTTTCTCCTTTAAGGATATTACAAGGTTACTGCTTTTAACATATGGCTTTTGTTTTTCTCTGAATGGATTTCTGGCATTTGTCGGTGTTAGGAAATTATCTCACAAGTGGAAAATACCTCACCATTCTGCCCAGTAAAAACCAACAAAAATTTTTCCTCAGCAACTTGGTTTTTAACTCAGTTTGAAGGGGAATGCTCAAGGAGCCGTTTTTGACAATGCCCTTCATTTTCTTCTTACTCATTCATTTTTTTTCTCATCCAATTGACTGTGGAAGAAAACACATAGCATGGAAACATCCACCTGGTTAGCATCCCAGCCAAGTGTTGGGGGGCGGGGGGAAATGTGGCAAAGGTTGATACATGATGACGAATCAGCTTGGATGCTGAACACCTGTCTGCCAGGGAAAGCCTCAAAGTTGAACACGGCTAGAGAAATGGGTAAAAACGGAGTTTACAAAGTCACCGTTTCCAGATAAGTTCGGAACCTTTCACCTTTCAGCAAATTTTACATGAAAATTGGCAATTGTAGGGAAAAGGAAAAACACTCTGGCTGTTCAGGGAACAGCTACTGAGTCTCAGCCTGGACAAACACAAATGTAGCTGCCTCCAACTGTAACATTCACAGCAGAATGTAGCTAGCAAGGAGGCCCCTGCCCTCATAAGTCAACTTGCAGTTCAAATTCATATGAGACAAACCTGGCAGCAGCCATCGGGTACCGCACCCCTTCTTTTAATCACGACAGCAATAATTAGCAGAAATTGGGTTGGCATCCAGCATCGGACTCCAGTTTTAGCCAAGAGGCGAGAGAGGGAAGCCAAAATCATTCGCCCTGACACAAACACACCAGTCCCATGAGAGAATGCTAATTGATTTCAGCTCTTTTCTTCAGGCTTCAAATTGGAAAAGCTAGAGATAATTTCCAAACCTAAGTTTTTCCTCCCTGCCTCTCCAGCTCCACCAGTTATCACCTGGAGACGCTAATTTTCGGTACCACTATGTGAAATCTGCTACAGTAAGGGGGGCTTCTCATCAATATGGCTTTCTTGGGGAGACCAGTGTTCATGGCAGACAAGTCACTATGGGAAACACGGGGGCATGTGAGGCCGCAGCTCAGGTTCCTAACACTGTGTCTAGGGGAAGCTCAGTTTGGTCTCTGTGATAGATTCTAGTAAGTTCTAGCTTTGGGAAATAGGCAGAAAAGGAGAACAAAGAGGGGAAGAACAAACAGGCACTGCAGACAAAAGAGATGAAAACCTACAGTTCAAAACCCATCTCTGTTTCCTTTTCTCCCATCCAAGTACTAACCAGGCCCGACCCTGCTTAGCTTCCGAGATCAGATGAGATCGGGCGCATTCAGGGTGCTATGGCCGTAGACTCTGTTTCCTTTTCTAAAGTTTCCACAGGCAGTTCTCAAAAACGGGAAAATCACGTACGTCAGTGTTGGCAAATGACAATGATATTTGCCCTAGAAAAAGAAGAGCTCGGTAAAATGAGTTGAGACCTCTTTTTAAACCAATGAAGTCATTTAAAGTAAAAATATGTTACATTAAGGTCTTTTGTTAGGGTTCACTGCTGTTGAACGGGATGAAAAGGTCACATCAATATACAAGATTTAAACTGAAAACTTTGCCTGAGACCCTGTTACGTGACGACAAACAAGTAAGAAAGTGATTGAGATGGTATCCCCTAAAGAAAACAATTTTAGGTTCAGATATTATTACTGTAAGGAAAAAAAAATCCGGACTACACTATTCTAAACTCACCATCTCTACAGTGATTCTTAAGATATTTATAAGGACAGAAAACACCACTACGCATACAGACTACATGAACACATATCACATTTAAAAATCTCATATATGCATGTTCAGGATACAAGAAGATAATAAAGGTCACGGCTTCGCCAATCTCTGCAGACATATGACTCGCTCTCATTAGAGCACAGTTATGAGTATTGTGAATTGGGAAGTCTTAAAATTGAATCGGCTAAATGTAGTCTTAAAAGCTATAGTCTTAATTGGCTCACTTGCTACTTACCTAAGCTGTATTTACCAGAAATTTCTGTAAATACAGTGACCTAAAATGTACTACCAGCACATGGACTATCATGGTTGCTTTCAACTAAACTCTCCATTTCTTTGATTTCTCTATGACCACAGTTGGCATTTATTGTGAATGAAAAAGAGTAAAAATTGAGAAGTGTTCTGTCTTGTAGGAGGTTATGTCTTATATATAGAAAATATATAGACACAAACGGGTAAATCTTGTTTTCCCAGAGGTTGGAAGACCAGGGATCTACAGCTCATAGAAAGACATTTTGAGGAGAAGAAACATGGGATTGTGACACTGAACCACGGCGTTAAATGTCATGTAGAAACTAGAATGGAGCTCTGCTATGCCCATACAGAGGCAAATTACAGGATGGCTCCTTGTGTACAGGCGGAGGAAATGATGAAGAGAATTCACAAATATAGTTACTTCAGAAAAAAGAAAAAGCAGAAGACAAGTGAAGGAAGAAAACTCTCCACTGAGATTCGCAGTGTGCACAGACAAGTCTCTGAGTTCTTGGCACACTTGAGACAGTTGGCCCAAATGAGGGAAAACAGATCCCCAATTGTAAATGGAAATCTACAATTGGACACCCCAGTGGTGTCCACATCCACTGGTTTGTCTTATCCTAAACCATTTTCAGACCCCTGCCGACCATCTAAATATACCCTCCTAAACTTCCTGCATCTGAATGAAATCACTACATTGCTCAGCTCAGCAACACTATGGAGCCCAAACAATAGTCTTGTAATTCTGCCATTTTATATAAGCCTCCGTGGCACCACCAAGGACAACACACAGTGGATACTCCCGCCCGACCGGGTCTCGCGTACCTACTCGTGACTTCACCGGAAAATGCCCACTCACCTAGTCGATCCACTCCTGCCGGGTAAAGCCTGAGCTTCCAACCCCTCTGGAAACTGACACCATGGACACAGGCAAAGCGCCTCAAGTGGTCTGTCTAGCTCCTCACTACAGCATGCGACACCGTGTCCTACTTTTCTATATAACCATTCTCATGCATGGACATGAACCAAGACGTGAGGAGAGAGAAGAAGATGGGAAGAAAGCTGGGGAAAACCTTAGGGGAGGCAGAGAGGAAAAACAGGATCAAGTCTGGGCCATCCCATGCCATTGGACTAGCACTGGGTACCCAGTTCCAAATCCTTCACTGGCAGTTTGAGTCCCAGGGAAGAGGTTCCCAAAGGGTCGATCATGTTCTTGTAACGCTCCCCACGGTGCTGAGCTAAGAACGGGCCCCAGTCCGGCTGTGGCGAGCACACCAACTTCAGCCTCTGCAAAGAAGCCAAAGACACACAGGGTCACAGAAGTAACACGCCATCCCTCCCCTAGGCAGCACCCATCTATCCCCAAACTGCCTGACACCACTTTTGCCAGAACCTTCCTTAAGCCAAGAGGTCCCCGGCCAAGAGAAGCGGTTAGGAAGATAGCCCTCTTAATTAACGAGGTCAAGGGACGTTAAGGAGGAGACGTGGTTTGGTTCACTTGAAGTTATTTACATCGCCCTGCAAGCAATATAACAATTGCTCAGAGTTTGCCTTGCACAAGATTAACAGAGGATAAAGGACCCAGATTTTAATTATACATTTTTTCCTTCCAAATGAAGAGAATTCGCAAGCTTCTCTCTCCACTGCCAGACGCAGTCTATAAAAGACATGCGCTCAGTTACTTTTGTTCCATAGTCCCAACAGTAGGTTGTTACATCAAAATAATTGGATTTTGTTTAGCATATTTCCCCTAAGTATATAAATGGCCGGGAAAAAAAAAAACACAACCCCAAAAACACACTGCCAAGAGTGAGCAAAGATTTTAATTATCTGTTGACAAAAAATATATGCTCCTGACTCGGTTCAGCAGTGTAGGCGAGCCAGAAATAATGGGACTGTCTCTGATCCTTCAACTGAACTTTTTACAGAAAACATAATGTGATGGGAAAATTTTCTAGAAAAAAGTTAAGAAAACATATTTCAGACTCCATAAGGGGGAACAATTATATGTTTATTACCTATTAAAGTGAAGCTATTTCTTATAGCTGTTAGTTTAATCTCCCCTTAATCATCAGTTTGCAACCTTTGTGTCCCAAATCAACCATAATAAATTTATAGAACCAACTCAACAGTTTAGGGAATTTCGGCCTAAGACAAAAGTAGCAGAGGCTACACTAGCTTCTGTTCAAAGGGAATGAGATTTCTGGGTGAGTTGGTGGGAGGCTCATCTGGGGCAAGAGGGAGACAGCCCTGGGGGTAAAGGGGCCCACAGTAATTTACCTCAAGGGGACAGCAGACAATTTCCTGAGGATGCAAACTGGAATACCGCTTCAGTAAGGAGACTCCTACATTCCCTTTGTCAACTCTGTCTCCATTTTCAGTCCATTGAAAATAAAAGCCACCCCCTGTGTGGGATGTTCCCGAGACCTCTCTTCCTCTTCTCAATCTGACCAAGAGCCAAGCCCATACACCTGTTCTTCGCTGCCCTCTATTGGCAGGTGTTTCTTTGCCTTGGTCTATCCCAAGGCCTCTGAAACTTGAGTGTGCATCAGAATCACCTGGTGGGCTGGTTAAACTACAGACTGGGGGTGGGGGGGTCGGGGTGGGGGGTGGTTCCCGCTCCCCACCTCTGGTTCAGTGGAGCCAGCTGGAGCCTGCTCATTTGCATTTCCAACAAGCTCCCAGGTGGTGCTGATGCTGCTGGTCCCGGGGCCAAACCCTGAGGAGCACCGGTCTGGTCCAAAAGGTCCAACCTCTGGATTTTCAAGACAGAGGCAGTGCTGATCTATCCCTAGCACACCTGAGCCAGTGACTTCTCATAAGTAACAAAAGCCTGACCACACTTCACTGGTGGCTGAACAAGTGGCAATGCGTTCCCAGACACCCTGGAGTCAGGGTGGGGATTTTTTTTTTCTTTAGAAATGAGGAAAGTATCCATCAAGGGATTAACAAGGACAGGTCTCACCTCACACCAGCCATGCCCCGGACCTCTCATTACATTGTATGGGGATGGTGACATGTTCATGAGCTTGGACCCCTCAGCCATTCTAATACCAGTCCAACAGGAAGGGGTAGTGATTTAAAACGTAATGGGAATAGATGTTTGGAGGGAGAAGACTTGGACAGAGATGCACATCAGGAAAGTGGGAATCTGACGTGTGGTTAAAAACCAAATATCAGATGTAAACTGTGGGTAAGGGGAGGGGGGGAGGGGAACTCCAGGAAAGAGGAGACATGATCACTTATTCCCCAGAGCTGCCAGGGCACTGAGGAAGAGCATAACAGCTTGGCCTGCAGATCGGCTAAGTCTCTCCATTAGAGGAATAATACATAATAAAAACGGGTTTAATAGAAACGGTGGCAACTGTGATCACTTAATCACCAAGTCTCCCTGGAGAATAAGTTTACCGAATCTGTTGTTTTTTAATGCACGGAGCTCTGAGAGCTTCTCCCTCGGGAGGGGATGGCAGGGAAAAGGAGCTGATGGAATTACCTCAATAAATCTGCCAGGGGCCAGATGCATTTTTATCACAAACATAATTGGAATCCAGATAACCGAACAGGCGAGCATCAGCCATCCGAGCACCATGGACCAGTTAGGGTAGCGATAAGAGCCATAGGTCATGGGCTCCCACTGGTAAAAGCTGAAGCAAAGGATAAACTAGGAAGAAAAGAGAAACACATGTGTTAGGCTGGTGATGCAAAGTGTTCATTCCTAACAGCCAGGTATTGAGCCCCTGCCATCAGTTTGCTGCTTTCCTATCTATGATCCCATGTTATATCCAGACCAACCCTGGAAGAGGTATTATTAATAATCCATTTTCCAAATGAAGAAACTGAATTTCAGGAGGAAGATGACACACACTTGGCCAGCTGCATTTGCCATCTCCCAGAACTGAGCAACGTGTATGGGTACACACACACACAGGCTGTGAAGACACCGTAAGGGCCATACATCAAGGGGACTGATGCGTGGAGCAGGGTGTATTTAAAGGGCTGTCTGTACTTTCTATAGTGGATAATCAAGCTTTTGTTGTGAGAAAGAATCCATTCAATGTATGTATTTAAAAAAAATTTTTTTTAATGTTTATTTAGTTTTGAGAGACAGAGAAACAGAACCTGAGTGGGGGAGGAACAGAGAATGAGGGAGACAGAGAATCTGAAGTAGGCTCCAGGCTCTGAGCTGTCAGCACAGAGCCCGACGCGGGGCTCGAACCCACGAACCGTGAGATCATGACCTGAGCCGAAGTTGGATGCTTAACCAACTGAGCCACCTGGGCGCCCCTAAATGTATGATTTTAATATTTTTAGAAATGAGTTGATGGGGTGCCTGGGTGGCTCAGTCGTTTAAGTGTCCTACTTCGGCTCAGGTCATGATCTCATGGTCTGTGGGTTAGAGGCCCTCATCAGGCTCTGTGCTGACAGCCCACTCATGCTCTCTCTCTCTCTCAATCTCTCTCAAAAATGAATAAACATTAAAGAATAAAACAAAAATAAATAAATAAATGAGTTGAATCTACCTTGACTTCTCCTTGAATGGGGAATGGCCCGTATCCAGGCACTGCCTTTAAAGCTGGCAGAGTGAGGCCAGGAGTGGTTGGCAAGCAGTGACTGAGCCTGAAGCTGAGTCCTATAATAAACCATGGGGCACAGAGTGGGTGCATGGTGCACTCTCAACCGACTCAGGATGAACAGGCTGTGTCACCCAACAGTGGGCCAAGAGCCAAGAGGCCAGCAGGCTGATCTCGGTTCCACCGCTAACTAGAGGAGGGACCCTCATGTCTCAGACTTCTCTGCTATAAAATGGATATATTTCACACTGCGTACACAACACACAAGGGCTTTCTGGGAACAATGGTCTGATATTTACTCAAAAGTCCCCTCTCAATTTGAAGAGAGGTGATGAGTCATTTTCTGCCCATTATCTGCATCACTGCACACTTCGGCAGGAGCAATGAGCACCCTCTGAAAGCAAGTTTAGAGCAGCTGAGAAGGAACAAGGGAACACCCATGGGAACAAGGGAACACAAAGAGAGGCACTGGAAAAGACAGAACAGGGGTTCTAACTGTTCTTGCCACACCTTTGGGGAGCACTGACCTGAGAAACTATGTTCTTGCCCATGTTCATAGAGGCAATATAGTGGCAGCCGAGAATAATGTACCTAATAATGATGACATAAGTCCTGCCTTCTCCACCCACCCCGCCCCTGCCGCCCGCACATCTCATTCTATCTTAAGCAGTAAAATAATGGCCCAAAAATGATTGGAGGGAATTATGTCAGCAAAGATGATATATGGAAGTGTTTTAGAAAAGCATGAAGCAGTATACAAATGTAAGGCATATCTATATTATTGCTGCAAAGCCCAGGCTGCTGGGCCAAGTGATTATTTCAATGCAACAATAATTCAATGTATTGATCTGAAGCAACATGAGCCTGAAGACGGCTGTTGAAAACGTTGCTCCTACGGAAAGAGATGCCTTACTCTAGGCCCCTTTTTAAACATTTGCCCCTAGAGTTATAAACTTTATTAACCAGTCTATTGGAAGTATGGCCTAATGTAATTATGGTAAGTTACTCCATTTCATTTACTATATAAATAGCAATACATCTGCTTATGTGTGCACATAATTCAGTAACGTGATCTGACTATGTATACAATAATTGCATGGGGAATATTTATAGCTCTATAAATCCAAGAAGGCACATATAAAAATGATCAATTTCATTTCAGAAGTTTCTAAGTAATTTAAACCCATAATCTCAGTTCATTCCAGCATACCACAAATACTCGCTTTACAGAAGGGCAAGTGGCAAAAAATAAGTGTTAGGCTTGGTCCTTTGGTACCCATTTCCAGTTGCACAAATTCCACATCAAACTTATGTGTGCACACCTGTTCTTGCCATAAATTTCCCTCTTCCAAGCCAACTTTGATAAAACCCTGCCTGAGACAAGCCTGGCCATGAGAGATAATAATTTAACCACTGAGTCAGGCCCACCCTGACATTTTGCTGATGGCAGCCAAGGAAGGAAAGAGGTACATCAGTTGACAATGGATTTGACCGCTTCTACTTGTCCATAGCTCCCAAACACAGAAGGGGAATCTGGATCAGGAGCTTTTCTGGGATCTCTACAGGTTTCTGATGGGAGTTGCATAATTGAAATCAAGAAAGCACAGCATGGTTGAGAAACTTTCTCAAAAAACACAGCAAGTCCCTGCAATTTCTTTTCCCTGACTCTCTGCTCACAGAGATTAGAATTATTTTAATTCCAAACTGGCCAAACTCCACTTGGATATGAAAGCACTGAGTTTCTAGAAATTTATTAGAGTGTGGGCTTGAGGCTTAGAAGCCCTGGATTCAAGTCTCAGCTCTGCCTCCTGAAAGCTTTGTGGCCTTGGTCAAGCTCCTTAGCCTCCCCGGGCCTCAGCTCACATAACTGTAGAATGGGGGGAAGAATCACCCACTAAGCAGAGTGGTCGGAAGCTTTAGGGGCAAAGTGCCTTCCTCCAAACAGACCTCCACAAATGGTGGTGCCGGTTCTTACGTTTATGTGATACGTTTCTGCAAAATATAATAAAATTCTCTGAAGCTTAATCTCTTCCAAGACAGGAAGGAAAGTCAGGTCTTGATTTCACCCAAGAATAAATCATATGTGGTGGTGACTGGGGGAAATGGTGAAGCTCAGGAGAGCCAGAGAATGCCCCCAGGCAGGAGAGTTTCAAAGTCCCCCCCCACCCCCCACCAATTAGGTAAATCTGAGCTCTTCATATACATTTCAGTCCTAAACTCAAGAAACTGGAAAATCCATTTTGATTCTTTTCACCCCTCGTGCCCCAAATCTAGTGGGACTTTTCTGACAAATTATCGCCTCTAAAATGTGAGCATTGATGTGGGCCTCTCAGTATGGTGTTCATGTCAGTGCAGAGGGAGATAAATGCTGAATGGTTTTTCTGTCTAAACTTACGTCTTTTCGGAAATCAGTTGAGGTGTTTTGATTAAAATTCACTCTGTGACAGTTAAAAAAAAAAAAAAGAGGGGGGGCGCCTGGGTGGCTCAGTCGGTTAAGCGTCCAACTTCAGCTCAGGTCATGATCTCATGGTCCGGTCCGTGAGTTCAAGCCCCGCATCGGGCTCTGTGCTGACCGCTCAGAGCCTGGAGCCTGTTTCGGATTCTGTGTCTCCCTCTCTCTGACCCTCCCCCGTTCATGCTCTGTCTCTCTCTGTCTCAAAAATAAATAAATGTTAAAAAAATTTTTTTTAATTAAAAAAATTTTTAAAAAAAGGAAATACGTATTTTCTTTACAATTTTACTTCATCCTGTCTTGTTTTCCTTTAGAGAACCTGGTGCTGAAGTTAAACAACGGTCTTAATCTGGTTTCCAGTGCCACCTGCCGGCTGCAACCAGAACTACAGCCAGCTTCCCGCTGCCTTGCTTTGATAGCACCCATCACAAGCCAGGGAAGCGGAGGAAAGGCAAGGTCGCAGTCAATTACTGTGCTTGGAGGGTGAATTAAGGCAAAGCCTTCAGCCTGTATCACAATAAAGGAAGGGACGGGATGTGCATGCAAGTCCCTATGCAGATTTACTGACACATGAAGGGCTCTGATCTTTAAGAAGATGAATGTCAGATGATCTCAAAATGTCATCGTCACACTTGAGGATGATGAGATAGTTCTCAAAAAAACAATAAAAGTGAACCATAAAGGTCTAATTTATGCTATCTTGGTTGTAGAGCAGCTCTACTGAGTAGTGGTTAAGAGCAAGAGTCCTGGAGCCTTTTGCCTGGGCTCGAACCCAGGCGGTGGTCGCTAATTATTAGGTGTGCAGTGCTAGGTAAGTCACATAGCCTCTGGGTGTCAGCTTCCTCATCTGTGAAATGGAGGCGACTGCAACGCCAGCCCCACAAGGCTGCCGTGAGGGAGAGATGTGGTGGCACACATAAAGTTCTCTGAACAGAGCCCGGACCGTGGTTAGCACGTGGGAAATGTGACTGTAATCTGCTAACAGTACATGAGGAAATGTTCTGTAAGGTTGCTCCAAACTGCATGAGTCACCGCTAAGCACCTTCAGGTGGGCCACTAGATCTCTCTGAACCTCAGTTTCCTCTTCTGGAAGGCAAGAATAATACACCTTGTTCAAACGTAAAGCACCACATACACAGGCGAGATCCAACTACACGATAAAGCGTGCAATCCTTACCGTTAAAATGGTTGGAGTTACAAACGCCCAGCAGACTTTCCAGAAAATGTTTGGCTGGAATCCAATCATCATTTCTATATCTTCACAGAATCTTTGCAAGCCTGCAAATAGACAAGTGGAGACAGCATGAGGTGCAGTGGCAGGGGGTTGGGGGAAGGGAGGGTAGAGGACAGGGTCTAGAGGCCCTCAAGTAAGTGCCATTGGCTAGGGATGGCCCCAGACTGGTGTCAGCATGACCCCTATTATGCAAGAAACCATCAGACAAATGATTCGCTGCCAGGAAGATTAGGGCAAACTGAACATTTAAATAGATATTAAATATGCTCTGCAGTGAGGGTCAAAAATGTCATCCCAAGGTAACATCTAAAAAGCTCAATTGCAGTCTACCCCAGGCGTCTCAGCACTGCCACAGCCAGGCATAGTCACCTGTGCGGCTGTTTTCACAGATGGCCTTATGTGCTTAGCAACAACTTCGGCAAAATCCATTACGATCGTGGTCAATAAGCACAGTGTATTACGAAAGCCTTGGGATTTAGAGTGAGAGTCACTACATATTAGTTTTTGTCCCCACCCTCCCAAGGACACTCTTCCATGAGCCAATTTATCTTCACTCTGTGTAAGATGGCAACGGCCACTGCCCACTCTGTTGGAGCTCAAAGGACTGCTGTCCTGGTCACTGATCAACTTCACTGAAGTATCAAGCAGAGGAGATGGTTATTCTCATGGCCACACATAACTACAATCCCCACACACTCACAGTTTACCAAGACCTTTAAGCTACTCCTTGGACGGAGGGGCCACTGAGGAAGGTTTTGGAAAGGGACAGCTTCTCACATTGTTTCCTGAGCTCATCAGAAGCATGGCTTTCCCCCAAGTGTGGGTCGCCATGCTGATGGGACAGGAAAGCTCCCTGAATTCAAGCTTCAGTGAGTCAGTATTTCTGACCAGGGGCCCAGGAGCCTCAGCTTAAATCTCCCCATTCCTTCATCCTCTGGTCATTTATGTGAAAAGTGGGTACCCTGCAGGTCAAGAGGAGCAGAGGCACTCCTCGGGGAAAGCCCCCATTTCCACTATGCCTCCTCCTTTCAGGAATAATCCCTTGCACATCTTGAGACCTTTTTGTTTGAGACATTGGCCACTTGTTCCTCCAGTTCCCGGGCTCTCCCAACCCCCTTAGGTTTCTGGGTCCTCTGCCCTTAGCCCCATGAGGAGCAGCGTAATTCAGTCGCTGGGGACTCCCCTTCCACTCCTCACTTGCTATCTCTTACCCTTGGCCATCCACTCCCTGTGTAGCACCTGTACGAGCTGCCTTCACCTGACCTGTGCCCCTGTCCCCACCTCAGCCCAGAGTTATCCTCTAGCCTTGTCCCCTCAATGCCTGCTCTGTGCTGCATGGCAGCAGGAAAGAATAATGTGATATGAAAAAGCAATCTCTTGCTGGGGTAGAAAGCAGACACTGGTATTCCTTCAGGGAACAAAATAGTTCATCTCAACCCCTTTTTTAAAAATGACCCTGATAATATTCTATATCTTGATCTGGATGCTGGTTACCTAGGGGTAAAAATTCATTCAGCTGTACACTCAGTTATGTGTTCCTTCCTGTATACACGATGTTATACTTCAATATTAAAGTTTACCCTCAAAAGTCCACTCTAGCCATCATCCTCAAAATAATGGATCCTGAGACCTTCCATAGTCCTCAGCTCCTGTTATTTGCTTCTACTCCATGCCAAGCCCAGACCCAGAATGTCAGCTAACTCTCATGATCATGAATCACCAGGCCCTGCTGACAGCAGCCATGATGGAGGACAGCCAAGCCTGAGGTTAGCTATAGAGCAGCCTGCTCTGGGAACGGTGTGGGAGGTTCACCAAAGACAGCTGTTCTCAACTCACTCTAAAGTTTCTCAGGTGGCAGCTGAGCTTCCTATTCTGTCTTAAACCCTGATCAGGGTCAATCACAATGTGGTACAAGGGAAAGAGTGCTGGATGGGGAGTTAGGATCTAAGAATTGAACCCCTGTTCTGCCTCTAATTCATGGTGTGATCTCAGGAAAGGTATTCTGTTTCTGAGCCTTTGTTGGTTTGCTGGGGGGACTGGAGAGATCAATCCATGACACAAAGAGGCTCCAGGTTGGTTCCTTATATTTACAGGCAAGAACTTCATGCCATGAGCAGCTGACCTGACCCTCTTTGGATTTGTTATTTGTGCATGTTCTTTAGTGTTATCAAATGCCTTCAAATGAGTGGCCTCTCCGAGCAGTGAGGGGAGAAACTCAAAGGAATAGAAATCAAAGCTAAGACCCAGAAAAATAGACACAAGACACTGAAGGAAGCCTGAGTGTTTAAAAAAAAGATTCTAGAAGTTTCTGCTACTGTTTTCAATTCTGTTACCAGATTATTCCTCTCCAATAGACCATCCCCAAGAGATGATGATGTAAAGCTTGACTCGGAAACTGATTTGATGGAGCGCAGCGTTAGACCCGAGGAAGACACAGAGATGGCCTCCTATAGGAGGAGAGGGATGGCGGTAAAGAGCACTCCAGCTTTCCCAGAGGGGTGAAGGAGCTAGATGCAGAACTGTAGGAAGGGGCAGATGGGGGCTGCTCAGATTCAGCAAGAAGCAGAGTTTGATGCAGAGAGCATGGTGCTGGGATGGTGAGGGAGGAGGCTTGGGTTCCAGGGCCAGCTCAGTGTCCAGAAAGTCACATCCCTCTCTGGGACTCACATGAGGGCTCTGGACACCTGGCCTTGGCCTCCCACTAGCTCCAGGTCCCATGATGGTTCTGCCCCTTCTGCCAACTTGTGGTCTGGCCCTGCAGGTATAGCACAGGAGAACGGGCTGAGAGCCACCAGGCATTCGTCCTCCTGCCTCCCACTCATTCCTGATCAGGCTCTCCAACCCTTCTACCCTCTGCTGGCTCTAAACCCAGTCCAGTGATACCCATCCCATGGCCGACTCACCCAAGTCCCCACCTGGGTCCCTTACTGTGTCAATGGCTACCTTCCTCTCAGGCCGTTGTTTATGTGGCTTCCTCTTCCTGCTCTGTTCTTTCCATTGACCCAAATCCCCCTCACCCTCAAGGCCTAACTCTTCTTTTTTAAAAATTTATTTGTTATTTTAGAGAGAGAGAGAGAGAGAGAGAGAAAGGGAGGGGCAGAGAAAGAAAGAGAGAGAATCCCAAGCAGACTCCACACTGTGAGTGCAGAGCCCAATGCAGGGCTTTATCTCAATACTCTGAGATCATGACCTGAGCTGAAACCAAGAATCGGATGCTTACCCGACTGAGCCACCCAGTCACCAAGGCCTAACTCTTGACAAAAAGAATTGTTCATGGAGCCTGGGGCATATGCATAGGGACTTGCCTACTGCATGATCTCGAGTCTGGAGGGGTAAGATAAGCTCCAAAAGGGATCTGAGCAACTGCTTGTTACTGAGTTAGCAGGAAAACAGCAGGAAAAATGTGGTAAATCATGGCTACTATTCTAGACTCAACAAACAGATTTGGGGCTCAGAAATTGGTTCCCACAAGCTCCTTATAACCAACCAACCCTAAACTGAGAAATAAAAAACTTGTTTCAACCAACCAATCATTTTCACCCATGCAGCTTTGTGGCTTTTGTCTTTATAAACCATACCCTTGCCCTTGGTCTAAACATGATCTTCAGGGGACTGCTCTCCCTCCTGTGCAGCCACAGCTGGCCTCCAGGCATGTGAGCTGTGCACTTGTACTGGGCCCCACACTCAGAAGGGTGCTGCCCCTGGATTAATGGTCTTTGGTTGCCATCTTGAAATTCTTAGTACATTTTTAATGAGGGGTTCCGCATTTTCACTTTGTACTAGGTCCCACAAGTTAGGCCTCTGGCACTGTGTGTACCTCAAATTGCTCCTTTATAACGAAGGCCCCATCTCTAAAAGCCAAAACCCTATGTGTTAGCTCATATTTTTCCCACCTTGGTTACCAATAAGCTCAACACTCACTAAATCTCAGTCTTTATTTTCTTTTATATCTTTTTCTCTCTCAGACAGTACCTTCTTGAGATTTTTCCTGGCTACTCTGGCCCTCCTTTTTCTTTGGGCAGCAAAAGCTCCTGACCAGGGATGTGCAGCTTAGTCCTGACCTTCCTCTCAATGTTAAGTGTGAAGTGGCCTTACTCTTCCTGGAGCTAGCTGGCAAATTGCCTGAATATCCCTCCCCACCTTCCTAGGAGCACACAGGACATACAGTAAGCACCTAATAAATACCTGTTCATTTACTCACACATTTACCTGCGTGAGTTATTAATGGACTGCAGCCTGTCTTTCCTAATGTTTACTGAGCCCCAGCAAATGTTGCTGGGGGAATTTGCACTCTGAATGAGAGGCAGACAGTGACATTTCAGTCAACAATGTTCTTAAAGAAGGTGGAGTCATGAGGAACAAAGTTAAGCTTGCATGCGTAGAGTTCTGGAGAGATTTGGTTGTTTTGTTTTGTACTACAAAGCCCTCGATGAGTTCGGCCTGCAGGATGGGTAACAAGAATTGAAGAAGGACATATTCCATCACGTAAAAGCCACTGTTTGGTGTGAATCTAACATCCCTCATGAGGATGTGGAGAAAGACAGTCTGGGGGCTGAGATATGAAACAAGTAACTGACCAAAGTTGAAAACACAAGCAAGATAATTTAACATGTTGCATCTTAGAGGAAACACACAATGTAGAGTCTAGCAGATAGCAGATAGGAGGTCTTTGTGATAGCAGTTCAGGCACAAGGTCCCCCAGACAGAAGTCTCCTGAACTGATGAGCTCCAGGAAGGTACAAATCATTTTTTCCAAGTGACTCTATTTATTTAAAAATCTCTTAAAGGGATCTCACCTACACAGAACATAGGGAGTTCCACTTTTCAACCTGGATCCCTCAAACCCAGATATTGGCCTTTGAGGAATCCTGACTGCAGAACCTGAATCAGCTACTCAAATCCAAAGATAAAACTTGCAAAGTACACCCACCATATTTTATGTGTTCAAATGACCTCTTCCTCCTCTGGAATCTTGAGTCTAGAGACTATTAGAACCAAAAAGAAAACACAAATCTCTGCCATTCACTTGCTTAGTCAGGAAGGGAGAGCCTCACATCAGTCAGGTTCACTTTCATTCTTCACAGGTCTATGTTAAATGGCCTAAGACTAACTTTGCATTAGTCTGGCCTCATCATCTGAGTAAAGAACATACCACTTTCTGGAGTATAAATTATATACATGTTCAGGCTTTTCCTTTCTTCTAAGATTCACTTCTTAATATTCTATCCAGATCTAGGGCACCTGGGTGGCCCAGTCAGTAAAGTATCTGATTCTTGGTTTCAGCTCTAGTCATGATCTCATGATCTCACAGTTTCGTGAGTTCGAGCCCTGCATCAGGCTCCATGCTGACAGTGCAGAGCCTGCTTGGGATTCTCTGTCTCCCTCTCCCTCTGTCCCTCCCTGACTCAAAATAAATAAATAAACTTAAAAAAAATCTTAAAATTCTATCCAGGTCCAAATCAGAGGTTCATGCCGACTTACTGCGCTCACCCTGAGCTCAACACAGAGTCAGCCTGGTTCTGGAGGCAGCTGAGCGCCAGCTCTCTTAGAGTCCAGATAATTTTCTTGATGGTCCCAGAAAAATTAGCACAGCTCAGGGACTAAGGCACTCAGGGTTTATTTTTCCTTCCGAACCAAGAAATCTATCAGATTTATAATGGGGAGGGGGCGCAATTTCACTTCTAAAAACAGAAAATTTTAAAGGCCTCTATCTTAATGATGTATGTAATCCACACTGGGAAGCACTGTTTTATAGAATCGAATTGTGCAAGTGTGCCTTTTGTGGCAGTCGGCAGTAAGGACACAGAGTAGAGGAGGTCGAGACAGCTCTCTGCACTTGGTCCAAGGGTGCAAATGAAGTTCCGTCCTGACTCTGCCAGCGGACCACCACGAGGGGCTGAGTCTCCAAAAGGGGGCCTCTGGGCCTCTTCTTGCCTCTCCATGGCAAAGCCTTTGGTGTCTGGGCACAGAGCTAAGATTCACAGTGGTACATTGACTGGGTTCCTGCCAGTGTCTGCTCAGGTAGAAGGCTCTCTGACACTTCACCCTGACTCAACAGCAGGTCCTCAATCAGCCTTCACTGCCGACTCCAGGCTATCTTTTCCGCCCAAAGTGCTGGCCCCATGTCTGTGGCCAGCAGAAACTAAACTCTCCCGGCAACGGGGATGTGATTTCTAGACTGAGACCAATGTCCCTTCTACCAACACCCAAATGACTGTAGTATCTTCCTGTTTCTGGGGCACCCAAGTTTTGCACCCAAGACGTTTCCTTTTCACATCGTGATCATCACCACCACCCCTCCATTTTAATGAAGTTTTCAGGAGAGCAAGAAGCTGTTGAGCACCTGTTGGGCAGGAAGTTAACAACTGCGTTAAAAGCAAGATGCTCCTACCAACGACAGATACCTGGCCGTACAGTGAAGTTTTCTGGGCCCCCAGCTTTAATTAAAAGGGGGAGTTCTGCAGAGTTGTCTGGCCTGACCCCTCTTCCTCCAGACATTTGTCCTTTATGTGTATCGTGTGTTCCAAGTGATACCCTGCATTTCTTTTTAGTTTAGAGCATGCTGCTATGTCTTTTTGGTTTTAATATACAAATAGTCTCTACTGGCATTGTTCACATTCCTGGTTCTGGTGACCTTATCTATGTTAGGGAGGCCTTAGTCTGTGGATGGTTCTAAGACTTCCAGGTACGGAGAAGTCATTAGTGCCTTGAACCCAGTAGGGCTTGCTTGTGTGACTGGCAGTGCACACAAGGGGGCCAGGAGATCCCCTGGTGAGACACCCCCCCACCAAGCACAAGCACCTCCACACAAAAGGCAAAAATGGCATTTGCTGCCCTACCTTCCTATTGTTCTTGATAATAGCCCCCATTAATTACGGGATGCAGGTTGCCATGGTGATAATAGGACAGACTAAACTGTAAGGAAATTGGAAGTTCATTCCTGGGAAAAGCTCGGATTGAGTTCTTGCATCACAGACTTCCATTATGTTAATAAAGTTTCCTAAGACCAGTGAGCCTGGTGGTCTCTTTTCTCATTGTGGTACCTGAGGCCCAGCCTTGAAGCTACTTCTTGCCTCAAGCTCGATGAGGATTGCAAGACCAGGAAATAATTTCACACCTGCAAAGCAGCTTTCCTCCTCCCTAATCTGGCCACGTCCACAGATCCTAAGTCATCACGTGTCAGACCATACCCAAAGGCATGGTCTTAGGAGTTTCTGAAACAAAGAGGGATTTCTGAGTTTCACCATCAGCCACCTTTTGCTTCTCAGTTAAATTCGGATCACGGTGGTCCCGAGGCAAATTTGGAAATAAAGGTGCAGCCCTCTTATGTTTCCCAAGGAGCCGCAATTAAACCTGTCATTATCTTATTAAATATGGAAAACCCACTTGCCACGGATGCCTTATGACACTAAGTCCTCCCTTGGCAGTCAGCATGGCAATCTCCTTACCGTACACGTAGGAGATCCCCACAAGCTCAAAAATGGCAATGATGACGAGGGCGTAGGACGCGGCATACGTGTCCACAAGCTGAAACATGTAAATTCCGCCCTGGTAGGTAAAAGAAAACGATCAACACCGGTGGGCTTGGATCCTGGCTCTTCCCACTTAGAACAGCCAATCCTTGCCTTGTGGGGAAGAGAGTCAGATACAAGCAGGAGTCAAAGGCTCTCCCCTCCCCTCCACAGTGGTAACCTAATCCCAGTCTAGTATGCAGGCTGGGGGCCTTGCCATGTTAGCAAAGCAATTCCTCGAGAGAGACTCTGAGCCAATCAATAAAACAAGCACAGAAAAGTGATCTAACATCTCACTCTTAAAAGGCAAAGGTCAACATCTGAAGACGTATATGTGAAAGCAGGCAGATGGTTTCATTTTTGCCTTAAGCAATAGACAGCTCTACCCCTAAATCTGCACTCCCCTGACCTTCATATGACCTTTAGGTGTCATTGGGCACTCCTCACACATCCCCCTGCACCTTTACCTTGCTCTTTATGCCTCTCCATGACAGATGAGGCTTAGAGACTATCTTATGCCAATTCATCATTTTACAGATGAAGAAACTAAGGCCCAAAGGAGTGACTTGCTCAAGGTCACAGAGAGAGAGAGAGAGAGAGCAAAAGCAATACATATACTGAGCAAGCTAACGTGCAGGACTAGAAGGAATCCAATAGCTGTTTGACTCCCATGTGTAATGAGTAACCAACTGGGAATTTCTCTGGTCAGTAAATTTGGATTTTCATGTATTCTATTTTCTTAAAAGTAGGACACACCTGTCTTGTTGGCTCAGGGAAGCGACATCTCAATTATGAAGATGCTACAAGTAACACTAGTAGCCAAGGTGACGGGTTTTTATCTGTGGCCAGAATCCCTCATGACTGGGTGCTGTCCACACTGGAATGGCAGTGACTCGACTACTACTAAGAGTCTCGAGCAGATAGCCATCGGGCCCCCACGTGCCCCACCCCAAGCCTGTGGCCAGCAGGCAGCTCACCTGAGTGATCATAGGGAAGCCCATGATGAAGAAACAAATGCAGCAGCCCAGAGTGAAGACCGGCTTGTGTGTGCGCAGGTACTTGGGGAACTCATCTGAGATGGAGGTCACGATCGTCTCGATGGTGGCAAACTGGAACGGTGCCAGGAGAGGGGCATCTGAGACAAACCACCCAACCCAAAAGGTTCCCAAGGTCCTTTGTGTTTCCCACCGGGGAAAGAGGTATTTGCATGAGGTTTGGTTCTTAGGACTGCATTCCCCTGATGGGTCTAAAAGGCTTTGTTGGGGTCCAACCCACAAGGCCAGCAAGGGGGATCCAAAAGGATGTGAGCTCTAGAAACTGCGTATCCAGCCCCCGGAGACTGCACACACTCATCCGTCAGGACATGTGAAGCTTCACTTGGTATTCATGAGATGTAAATTCCTTTCCTCCAGTTTACCTCGAATTTGATCTTCAACTTGAGGAAAACCCCTCTTTGAGCCAACCACTAAAGTCTGAGCCCCTGCCAGCAAGATTCGTGGCAGTCTCAGCCCCACGGCAATCTCCCTAAAATCGACTTCATATTATTCCCTCTTATCCAGCCCCACAGAATTTGCATTGGCAAAGTGACACCAAAGATGGAAGTCCTGGGGCGCCTGGGTGGCGCAGTCGGTTAAGCGTCCGACTTCAGCCAGGTCACGATCTCATGGTCCGTGAGTTCGAGCCCCGCGTCAGGCTCTGGGCTGATGGCTCAGAGCCTGGAGCCTGTTTCTGATTCTGTGTCTCCCTCTCTCTCTGTCCCTCCCCCGTTCATGCTCTGTCTCTCTCTGTCCCAAAAATAAATAAACGTTGAAAAAAAAAAAAAAAAAAAAAAAAAAAAAAAGATGGAAGTCCACAGGCTAAAACTTGCATGGAGAGTGGAGGGAAGGAGAGGGAACGGCTTCTTTGCACGACCCCACGAGTCACCCATGAATACAAAGTTGTCCTGAGCCCTGGACAGGTACCTCACCATCCTACATTGCTTGGGGAAACATTCAGAGACCACCAAGGCCAGCCTGGCCACAGGCTGCACAGAGGAAGCAGGCGAGAGGGTCTTCGGGAAGGGCCTCGGGAAAGGCTCTTCCTTTGATAAGGGGACGCGGCTCACCATAGTGTCAAGTCCAAGAGTGAGGAGCATCAGGAAAAAGATGATGGCCCAGAACGGAGAGAGGGGCAGCCTGGTTAAGGCTTCTGGGTAAACCACAAATGCGATGCCTGGTCCTGAAAAGGAACAAGACAGATGACTGCACACAGGCCCAGCTCCAGACCCCCTCGTCCTGGAAGGAAGCCCACAGGGGCCTCTCCACAGACATATTATATGCTGCTTCCACTGGTTGTTTTTCTTCATCTCCTTTCATTTCCCCAGTAAGACCTCAAACTCCTTGAAGGGAAGGACTAAGGGAATCAGGCCCACCCTTCAGTGAACTCAGAGGTGAGGCTAAAAATAGTGCCACAGCAGAAACTCAGACTCCAAGGCCAGGCTGTATCCCACACATACGCCACAAAGCCCCCCATCTCTGTGTTGATGAGTTGGGGGAGCATATATAATAATTACCCTGTAGAACAGTGATTCTCAACCAAGGGTGCGTTTAGGCCCCCACCCCTGACCCAGGGGACGTTTGGCAATATCTGGAGACAATTTTGACTCTCACTACTGGGGTGGGGGATGATTATTGACATCTCGAGGGCAGAGGCCAGGGATGCTGCTAAATATCCCTCAATGCACAGGCCAGTCCCAATGACAAAGAATTATGCAACCCAAATGTCAATAACGCTGAGGTTGAGAAACCCAGCACTAGGTTAGACCACACCAAGAATGACATCATTTCCTGCCTTTCACAGTCTTCCTAGTCACTCCTCCAGGAGAAACCTTTTGCATAAATCATGAATCCATCTACTGCTTTTATTATCTTGCCTTCAAAGGCTTGGTAAAGACAGGGCTACATGAATCCACAGGTAATTAGTTGGGGAAAGGGAGCTGTGAGACACAGTGTAAAGGTTAAAGGAAATTGGACTCTAATGGTCAGACAGATCCAGGTCCAAATTCAGACTCTAGGACTCCAGCTATGCAACTCAAGACAAGCCATTTCATTTCTATAAGCCTTAATTTTGCCCATCTGTCAAATGGGAATAACAAAAATACCTCACAGGGTGTTTACGAGGAACAAATGAGACAGCACAGGCACAGCACTGAGACCAATGCCTCACACATCATCAGAACCCACAGATTATTCACTGTGATTATGAGTGGATAAGGAACTTGGAAACTAGCGGTTCTGATTCAGGGTTTTCAGCAAATACAACACGTGGCCTTGGCAGAAGAGGTCTGAGCTGCCATTTCTCTGCTCTCACAAAGCCTGCCAGACATTCCTACCTGCCTCGCAGCCTCACTGGGAAGATTACTGTGACCCACGATCGCTAAAGACCCAGCAGTTACAGATTTCCTCGTAAACAGAAAACTAAATGATAGTGGCAGAGACAAGCGAATGCCAGGTTAATCCACAGCCACCGCACGTTTGGAAATCAGATATTGCAGCACCTGGAGTTTTTATAACTCAAGCATAACAGCACTTTTTTAAACTGGAATTTATCAGGTTGTTAGTTCCTAATGTTGCCGAGGGCCTTGGGGTATTTAAAATATAAAGCCTGAATGCTTAAGATACCCCCGCTTTATGCATTTATTGAACAGACGGCACAGCCAGCCTCTGAAGGCTTCCTATGTGAACCATAAAAGTCTGTATTAAACTACAGTTCAAAATAGGTCTCAAATGCAGAACACCAAGGAATCCAGTTTAGTGCTCTGGCGACAGCCGGGCCCATAAAGCGGACAAGAAGGTCTTGAAACGGCCACGACACGAGGACCTGGTGGATTGCTTTAACAGGATTTGGCTCTTTGGGCTTTACTGCTTTTTCAGGGGGCAGGAAATGATTTCAAAATATTCGGCCTGCTTCTATTACATCTGCCTCCCTGAAGTACACAGGCGAAGGCATCACTTTCAGCAAACTCAGTGTATCTAAGGTGGCTGGGAAGTGGATTTTTTTTAAATACATTTTTATATTACTTTGTAGAGTTCAGGGTTTTTTTTCTCCCCCACTGGAAAAATGGATTGACTGAGCCCCAGCAGAGTTTTCCCCAAAGAGGCCCTTATGTCCCATAGAGTCCGAGTCCTGTTCCTCTCCTCTCCCACTGGGAGGCAGTATAGCCCAGTGGCTGGAGGGCATACTCCATTTCCCTTGTGGACTGAAAAACTGGCTCTTCCTCTTGCCAGCTGTGGGACTTTAGATGAGGCTTGTTCTCTCTGGACAGATGTCACTTTCCTTACCAATGTGGATAATAGTACCCACACTGGGCTCAGAACGATGCGTGGACATAGTGAGAACTCAGTACGCAAAGATCGTCAATACTCTTCCTATGAGAGGGGATCAAAGAGGTTCTGCATGTCAGCAACTTGGACAGGAGGTCTCTGTCTTGCTTTATCCTAGAGAGTCTCTAAAAACACAACCAGGGCTCTGGTCAATGCAATACACCGATCACAACACACCGGATATGGCCACTCTGCTGGGAAGCCTATTACGAATGGAAAAGTTCTCAGAGGATACACTGCCTGAACTGTGCCTTTGGAAGGAAGGACTGGCATCCAGGTGATAGACAGACAGTTGGATGGATGGTCAGTCCTGTTTGAGAGTATTCATTTTGATCAGCAGTGTGTCTGAATGATTAGGGACCTAGATCTGGGAACTCTAAATCCAATATGCACATCTGTGTTCATCTACTCTGGTCTAACCCAGTCTATCTGAGGGTAGATGAGCATTTCTGCTGCTGATAGAGCTTCTGGTTGGATTCTGACCATGAGTTTCAGCTCCATAGGCAGCAAAGAAGGTGGTTGGCAGGTGACCCTAAAGGTTGACTTCCCAGGAAGGTGCTTTTCTGGGGTAGATGACTGAGAACATGCCCCCTTCCCTATGCTCATCGTAAAAGCAGAGGACAGCTGGTGTCATCACTCATCCCATCCTCAGCTCCCCCCAAACCGATATGGCTGAGATGTACAGCAATGACTTTGACAAAAATGCTCCCTAAGAAGGGAGTGGTAAACAAAATAGAATATTGTTAGGTCACTAAAGAGAACTTGTTTTGGAGTAAAGACCAAAACACAGTTACTAGTGTTGGGTCAGCAAAAATGTACCCAATGTCTGCATGCCAACATGGCCCAGCTAGGAGGGGGTGGGGCTGACATTGACTGTGGCCCCGACCCCAGATGTCTCTCCTGGATTCTGCATAGCATCCATCATACCTGAGAAAATCAGACATCCTGCCAATCACATTTAAGAATGTGTGTAAACTCAGATGAAGGGATAGCTGCCCCAGGGGGTCTGAGAGGAGGCCTTATGAGCCAGTGCCCACTCCCTCATGCGAATGAGGCACTCTGTCCCTGTGCCAGTGACAACCAGAGATTTAACACATTAGAACCTGTAAGAAGTGCTCTTCTCCCCATTTAAATCAGAGGAAGTGAAAAAAATCTGGAAAGGGGAAGTTTTCAGAAAGAAACATGGGCAATTGTCTTAGTCTTTCTTTATAAAGGAAAAACAAAATTCTGTTTGGGTTTTAGCGACAGGTGCCTCCAAATCCTTTTCCTGGGGCAGGAAAGAGCTCAGAAGAGTTAGCTAAGGTGGCCACACATCTCAGGAATCATAACCCTGCAACATGGCCACTGGTTCACGATGAGCTCAGGAATGTCACAAAACTCACAGACACTTCAGATCTGCTAAAAAGTGGGCCAGAACCTCCCTGCTCCAGCTACTCTGCTTAGAGGAAATGAGGACAGCTGGGGTGCACAGGCACCCCCCACCCCAGGACAAGGCCTTTTCTCCCCTCCCTCCCCTCCCTGCTCCCCAGGGACTTGAGAGGTTTCAAGGAGGGCAGGGGGGTAGCATTCACTCAGCAACTCTAATTTAATGCAGTGCTGAAGAACCAAACACCCTGGGGGGTTAACATTCTCTCCTGGCAGAGGTAATTACCCCCCTGGAGTATGCCAGCTCTTTAACTCTTTGAGGCCCACTGTGCACCAGCAGCATCACTGAAGCCCTAATTAATTATCCTTGGGGAGCCAGCTGAGAGCCCAGCAGCAGCCCGAGGAGAAGGTGACATTTCTAGGGCTTAGTTCCCTCAAGTGCTCGCATTGGAGCATGATCTGGGAATGGCAGTGAGCTCCCTGGAGGAAGCCCTGTCCTGTCCCCACAGTCCCGGCGCAGTTCCAACACCAAGGCATCCCACGAACATCTGGTTAGAGAATGACTGAAATGACAGACAGTAGCCACAATGAAATCCCTTAATCACGGGATCCTTTGTGGAGTAAGGCTGGGAGGAAACAAAGAGTTAAATAAAAATATTAAACACTATCTACAAAAACGCTGTGCTGGAAATAACAGATTGAGATGAAAATGAAAGCTCTCTATAAACTCACGAGTACCCATTAATATGGGGATCACTTGGATGGAGAGTAAACATTTTTTTCTACATCCTTCCCACCACCACCATCCAACCTTTCCACTCACTGGGGGAAAAAAAAAATTGCAGGTCTGCATTGCTAACTAAGCAGAAGGCCCTGAGAGCACACCTGACCTAACAAACAGAAAATGCTTTGTCAGGAAAAGCTGCTTTGAAGTCGGTGCTCCGGGTAGTAGGCATCAGCACTCGGTCTCCACAGACCCTCTGCGAGGGATGCCATCGTGCAGCGGGCTGTGTCCACATGAGCTCCAGGGTGCTGGAGAATCCTCTTTGGGCGCTGCCCAAAGAATCCTCCACTTGCCCCTGACAGGCATAACAGGCATAGATCTTACTTATTCAGGCTGGAGCTGCATTAAGAGAGGAAAGGGAAAACCAAAGAGAGGAGAGGAAGCAGGAACGGGGCTTCTATACCAGCCCCTCTGGTTGGGAACTGGCCAGCTCTGACCCTGCATGAGCTTCCTACTCAAGCTTGTCTGAGTCTCTCCACAAGGCGGTGCTGGGCTGTCCCACCATCTCCTATTCCAGAAGGCCAGTTTCCCAGGGGAGCATAGGTCAGGAGCTCGTGAGGCGAGCCTGGAGCCTGTCCTGCACCAGCGGGGTGACAAACGCACGGTACCTTGGTCCGCCACGTTCTCAATGTTGACCTTGCGTTCGTTGGCCATGAAGCCAATAACCGAGAAGATGACAAACCCGGCAAAGATGCTCGTGGCACTGTTGGTACAGGTTACAATGAGAGTGTCCCTGGGGAAGAGACAAGAGTTTGCCATTAGGTGTGCTCTGTGAGCAGGAAGGGACAAGGAGAAGGACACACAAATGTGTGCCCCTGTGTTTGAATGCACATGTGTATGTGTGTACGTGCCCATTTCTAAACATGTTTTCACTGTGGGCCGGAAAGGAACAACCAGTCTTGACCAAAGATTTCTCCTAACTGCCCTACTCCAGGGCCCCTGGGTCAAGACTCTAGTTCTACGTGCTCTCGAACCAGGGCTGCCCTCATCAAAGTAGCAGAGGCAAGACTGTCCATCAGAGCAGAAGCGGACGGGATGGAGCCTTTCAAGGACTCCAGGACAGGAATCATATATGAGAGAAGAGAAGGCGGTGGGACCATGAAATGCCACCAGGGTTTGAGGACACCTTGGGGTGGGGCACACAAAAGCCCAGGGGTTGAGGCAGGCTAGGAGACCAGCCCTCTGCCTTCACCCCGGCGCCCTCTACTGGCAATATGATTGCAGTTTCCCAGCCTGCCTGTCCAGCCAACCTGGCCAGACTCAAAAGAGAGGTCAAGCTAGATGGAACCTCAGAGAGAATTCAAATCCTGATTCTCCCACCTGTTGGTCACGTGACCTTGAGCAAATTATTTCCTTCCACAGTGATTTTAAGTGGTGGCAATGACCCCACCTTTCTCATAGGTGGTTGTGAGGAGAGAACCATGTGATGTTCTGCACAGTGCAGAGCCTGGCACGGAGCAAGTGTTCAGTAAACAACCCACCTTATCTGGCCCCTTAGTTTACTGATAAGGAAACTGAGGCACAGGGAAAGAAAAGGGCTAATTAATTGTGGGTCAGGATTTGAACCCAGACCTACTGCCTCAGCCCATGTTCTTTCTGCCATATCACAGAGCCTCCTTTCTACCAAAGCACAGAGCCATGCGTCCCCTTGGACAGTGTTCAGACTGATTCTCGGGTCATAAGTTCACGAGCAGCCGTGACCAGAGAAGTTCACATACCTTAGCTGGCATTCCGGCCATTATGGGCTGAATTGTGTGCCCCCAAATTCATATGTTGAAGTTCTAATACCCCAGCTGCTCAGAATGTGACTATATTTGGAGATAGGGTCTTCACGCAGGTAACTCAGTTAAAAGGAGGTCATTAGGGTGAGACCTGATCAAAATGACTGGTGCCCTAACAGGAAGAGATTAAGACACAGATGCAAGGGGCGCCTGGGTGGCTTAGTCGGTTAAGTGTCCGACTTCGGCTCAGGTCATGATCTCGCGGTCTGTGAGTTCGAGCCCCGCATTGGGCTCTGTGCTGACCGCTCAGAGCCTTGAGCCTGTTTCAGATTCTGAGTCTCCCTCTCTCTCTGACCCTCCCCCGTTCATGCTCTGTCTCAAAAATAAATAAACGTTAAAAAAAAAAATTTAAAAAAAAAAAGACACAGATGCACACCCAGAGGGAGGGCCTCGTGAAGACCCAGGGAGTAGAAGGCCATCTACAGGCCAAAGAGAGGCCTCAGAAGAAATCAACCCTGCCGACACCTCGATCTTGAACTTCTAGTCTCCAGCACTGTGAGACAATTAATCTCTGTTGTTCAGGCCACGCACTCTGCGGTATTTGTTATGGAAGCCCTAGCAAGCTAGTACAAAAGCTGTCTCCAACCTGGCCTCCGCCCAGCTCAGGCCCATTTCCTTCTAGCCTCCTGCATACACACCTTCTGTTCCAGTCCCACAGACCCGCTCCCACCTCACATCTCCATCACATTCAGTCTCATTCCCACCTCTAGCTGTTCCTGCCACCTGAAATAAACTCCCACCTCCCCTGCACCTGCTGAAATTTGGCCCAGTAGAGATCTCACCTCCATGAAGCCATCCCAACCACCTCAGCTCACAGCTTAACTATAATCTTTTCCTCTTCATTCACAAAATACCTCATACATTATTAGAAAATAATAATAATGGCAGCTTCCATTGATTCAGTACCTACTATGTGTGAAATATTGTTCTACAAACTTTGCATACATCATCTCTTACCTCTCCATTTATATATAATATAATATAATATAATATAATATAATATAATATAATATAATATAATATATATAATCTGCATTTTATAGATGAGAGAAAAGAGGCTCAGAGACATGAGATATTTTGCCCACGTCTCACGTGTTAGTAAATGAAGTCATAACTCAAATCCAATTCCAACTGACTCTAGCGCTGGCTGGCTTGCTTCCTTCCTCCCTTCCTCTCTTCCTTCCCTCCCTCCCTTCTTCCTTCCTTCCTCTCTCCCTTCCTCTCTTCCTTCTTTTCTATTTTAGATCAGCTCAACAATAGAATAGACTGTATTTTCTTATTGTTTGTTGTAGATGTATTTAACTTTCAGACGTCATCTCCTCCAGGAGCTGTCCAGGCTCTCCTGGGTGGAGGTCTTTGGGCTTCCCTAACATCACACCATCCAAATATTCTCAATGTCACTATGTATCAGAATCTCCTGAGGATCCTCTCTGGATATATAGATTCCTGGGCACACCCCACTTCCAAATATTCTGATTAATAGATCTAGAAAGGGACTCAAATCTTGCATTGTTTTTTCAGCTTTACTGAGGTATAACTGAAAAATACAATCTATAATATATTTAAAGTATACAACCTGATGATTTGATGCATATATACATTGTGAAAAGATGCCCACCACATCTACTAACATTTCCGTGAATTAACATGCTCATCAACAGAGTTCTCTTTCCCCTGTACCTTGCTGCCTTTCTTATTGGGATCTCTGGCAATGTATTTGCCAAGGGACAGTGACCACACTGCATCAGGGACCAGCATACAACTGTATCCATAGACTAGATAGCTCACAAATGACTATCCCGGGACACAGCCAGCTGCACAGCAACCTCTGGGGAGGCTCAACCCCATCACATAAAGAGCCACTGAGCTCATGTGTCAGAGTCGGCCCTGAAGGTTGGGGTCCAGGCCACCAGAAGCCGGCAGCTAGGACTTAGCAGGTGGTTCCATCTATGCCAGAAGCAACCCTCTGGCTCTACCTCACGTTAAGTGTGAGGGTATGGTGTGGCCTTAGGTGTCTGATGAGTCAGTCCATTGATTTGTTCCCAGACCTTATTCCCACGCAGCAGCCACCTCTGGGTTATCAAGTGCCTCCACGTACCTGTAGCAGTTGTTGTGGAATTTGTTGTAAGAAGAGAGAGTGATCAGTCCTCCCCATGCAGCAGACAAAGAGAAGAAAATCTGAGTGGCAGCATCCTTCCATACCTGGGAGGCAAAGGGAGAGAAGATCCAAGGTCACTGGAGGAGGGGAGGGGAGTCTCCCAAAGTCAGGGCCACATCATCTCCCCAGGGGGAAAGGCACACCAACACCAATGGGAAACATACATCATTTGTGCTGGCAGCCAAAAAGGGGCAGTAAATTCCCTGGGAGATTAAACCTCCATTCTAATTGAAGGAAAGGAAACCAGACTACACATACAGGCCATGCTTGTACGTCCTGCCACGTAGAAGTGAACAGAAAGGGACAGCCCTCTCTCTAGCTGCATACGTGCTCGATAAATAACCGGAACAGCAAACGTAGTCATGGGTACAAAAGAAATACCTTCTTAAACTGACGTCCTTACAGATTACAGCTGGTATTAAAACTCTAGAGTTCTACAGCTCCTCGCCTTAGTAAAACCATCTGGGCCTCAGCACAGTGGATTGCATGGTGCCACATCCTCCTCGAACTTGGCTGACAACGCCTCTTGGTTCTCTTGGTGATCTCTCTTAATTGTCCCCATAAAACTCCAGATGGCCACTCAGGAGTCAGAGCTAGAGGTTTATGTGATTTGTACAATAGACCTCCCATCATTTTTATAAATTAAACCCAGTGTTTAAATTGTGCTTATAATGTGCAAAGAGAAAGTTCAAGCCTGTGCTGGCAAGTGTGCACCTACCCCACCATCCACTGTCCCACACTCCTGAGTAACAAAGCTGTGGTCTCATGTAAAGACAGCCATTCATCGAGTGAAAGGAACCCCTCCCTGCATCAAGGGGAAGTGCAGCTACGAGAAGATTATCCTATGATTTAGTTTCTGACCAATGATGTGAAAAACAAGTATCATGTGGAACTTCTGGGGTTTTCTCCTTTATTTTAAGAGAGGGAGGGTACCTATTTCCACCTCTTTCTGCACTCTCTTTGTGCTACCTGGAATGCTGGATACGATGGCAGGGGTTCTGGCGACTACACAGAAGTGAGTCACGTGAGGACAGAGACAGAGGAGCCTGGGACTCTACGAAGCCACCCAACCAGTGCTTAACTATGTACATTGGGCCACTTCCGTGCATCAAAGGGAAAGAAAATTGTCTTGTTCACACTGTCATTACCTGGGGTTTTCTGTTACATGCAGCCAAACCCAATCCAAGCTATAGGTTCTTAATATGCTGTGTATAAGCCGATTTTTCTTCAAGGTGAGGAAATTCACTTACCAGCCAATCACCCCCTCATTTGGAGGTTTTTGGGTTGGGAATGTGAGAATAGGATATGCCTGTACAGAACACGCAAAGAGGAAGTCCAAATGTGTGCTGGCTCCGTGTGGGTGTGCCAGAAGTCTGCAAATGTGCCTGAGCCCTTTAAGTTATAATTGCTGTGGTTTGCCTAAGTGCTGTTATTTTCCACCCAGCAAAACTCCATTCCCAACACACTATAATTAGTACCCAATGAGTCGTGTGAGGTGGCCCAGTGCTATTACGGGCATTGCATTCTTCATTTTCGCCTGCACCTCAACCCCGGATACAGGACAGCTATGTAGGACAACCACTCCAGGGATCAGAAAAAAACCCCAGCTGCCCACTTCTCGTTAAAGATTTCCTGAGTGCGTAATGGTCCTTGGTTATCAGGACCTTGTAAACGCGGACAGCGAGATACCCTGGGGGAGGAAGTCTGACCCCTTTTGTCAAACTGTCCCAGAGCGAGACTCATCCCTGGGGTGTGAATGAAAGCATAAGCCCACCGTGGCATCCGTGAGTTTCTCCCACTTAGGTGTGATGAAGTACCAAATCCCAGCGCCAGCTCCGGGCAGGGTGACTCCTCGGATGAGGAGGATCACAAGCACGACGTACGGGAACGTGGCCGTGAAGTACACCACCTGGAAGAACCACGCGAAAGAGTGACCAGAATGAGCATGCCTGCAAGACGTGTCCGTGCCAAAGAGGCATCAAGAGAAGTGGAGGGTGATCTGTCATCTGGACACAAGCACCTGACGGTGAGGGCGTCACGGTAGTTGTCCCCAAACTCTGCCAGGGCTGGGGACACAGGGAAGGCACCGGGACCCAAGATCAGAGAGGACCAGAAATAAGGTCTGTGAGGGGACAGTGAAGGCTATGGGTGAGTCGGCTGCAGTGTGGAAGGTTGGGGCGACCTTACCCCGCCCAGCTGCTGAGGGGACACCTCTCTGAGGAACTACCGAGGGAGGAAGGCTAGGAGCCTCCCTCCTCCCTAATTCCAACCCCACCCTCTACTTGAGGACCCTAACTAAATCCACCGTTAGAGATGAGTCTTTTAGCTTCAGCTTTCCATCCTTGTTTATACAGACACCCTAGGTGAGGCAGCCTGGCCAGGTGAAAAGAGCATGATCTTAGAAACACTTAGGTTCAAATGAAATCACACGTCTGGCACTGAGTAGCCTTCAACAAGCTCATAAGCTCTCTGAATCTGTTTCTGCAACTATAAACTGGACACAATAACACCTTTCTTTAAAAAAATTACTTTGTGGATTAACTAGCATAGCCATTAGCATAGCCTGATTGAGAATGGATGGCCATTCAGTGCAGTGAAGCTCAACTAGTATTTATTGACGGCCTGCTATGAACCAGGCACTGTGCCAGGTGTTAGATGCATAAAGATGAAGGGACTGAGGGCCTGCAAGACCCAGAGACAATGTCTGCACAGGGGGCCACACCATTTCACCTGGGACACTATGAATTCCAGGGGAAGCGTTGTACTCAACCTGGGAGTTTACTAAAAGATTCACAGAGAGGACACCTGAGTCAGATCTAGAGGCCAAATACAACTTAAGGAGGTGAGATGAGGTGGAAGGTGGAGGGGGAAAGTGGGAAGGCAGTCGTGTGAGGGCAAAGGTCCAATGACTTACTATTAGGACAGCACAGAGTGGGGGCTAAGAGTGACAGGGGCGCTGGGAGGAGACCACACCATGGGAGGCCTTGAATGTCAGTCGAAGGACACTCCCGCATTCTGGATGAGAGGGAGGGACAGAGTGAAGAAACATTTAGAAGTAACATCAGCAGAACATGGGGACTGTGGTTTTGGATGGGGCTTATCTGTCAATCAAACATCTGGGTAAAGGAAGAGCTTGGGATCAGGATCCCATCCTACGAACCTGAGTTCAAATCCAGCCCCATCACTTATGAGCTGAGCCAGCTGGAAAATGACTTAACCCCTTTGAGTCTCAGTGCCCACACTTGTGAAGTGGTGATAAAGCCAGCATATTCCTCATGGGACTCTTGGAGGAGTACAATGGGATGATTCACACAAAGTTATAGTGGAAACAGAAGCACCACTTCTGTCTTACTCGGGAATTATGCCAATCCTAAATTTAATAACACTGACAACCCTCTGCTCACAAGCCAGTTGAGTCCCCAGAATGCATCAAAAGATCTTACAAGGATGAGACTCCCCCCAAACCCTCTCTGATCCTTGAGGTGGGTGCATACAGCCAGCTAGGCAAGCACTGTTGGTCCAGAGCCTCCCCATTCCCACATTCCCACCTGTAGCCCTCCCCGCAGGGTACCTGGGACCCCTGTGCCCTGGGAGAGAAACAGAGACACCACCACGCACTGGCTGCACAGACTCCAGGACCTGGCGGGGGGCTCCAGAATGGCAGGACCAGCAGGCACTGGGTTTTCAGGGGATGAGGACTGATTAAGGGACTTGCAGAGGTGGGTTGAGGGAAGGTTAGGATTTTTTTTTTTAACATTTATTTATTTTCAAGAGACAGAGACAGAGTGTGAGTGGGGGAGGGGCAGAGAGAGAGGGAGACACAGAATCCGAAGCAGGTTCCAGGCTCTGAGCTGTCAGCACAGAGCCCGACGTGGGGCTCGAACCCGCTAACCGTGAGATCGTGACCTGAGCTGAAGTTGGACACTTAACCGACTGAGCCACCCACGCGCCCCAAGGGAAGGTTAGGATTGAGATTAAGATATAACTCTTGGGGTTGGGGCGCCTGAGTGGCTCAGTCTCTTAAGCAGCCAATTTCCGCTCAGGTCATGATCTCACGGTTTGTGAGTTCTTATACTGACAGTGCAGAGGCTCCCTGGGATTCTCTTTCTCCCTCTCTCTCTGTCTCTCCTCTGCTCATGCTTTCTCTCTCTCTCTCAAGATAAATAAACTTAAATATATATATATATATATATATATATATATATATATATATATATATATACACACACACACACACACACACACACACACACACACACCAATCTATCTCAGGGTCATTTCATTAAGCATTTGGGTAGATCAGTAAATCCAGCAAAGGCCCCTGGCCTCAAATAGCTGACATTCTAGCTAGGATCTCCCTAGCCAATAGTGGTCATAATCATATTATCTGTGGCAGGTTACAAGGTAGTGAGTGTACTGGAGAAAAGAGAAAGTAGAGCAGGGTAGAAGGAGGGTGGGGTGTGCTGGGGAGGACGGTTGGGAAGAAGGCCATATTGAAATGGGCAGGGAAGGCCTCATTGAGAGGTTGGCCAGGACTTGAAGGAAGTGAGAGTGACCCAACTGGATATGTGGGAGAGCATTCTAGACAGAGGGAACGGCTGCAGTAAGGAGTGTTCCTGACTTCTAGTAACAGCAAGGAGGCCAGTGTGGCTGGCAGGAGCACAAGTAGGAGAGGAAGTCAGAGAGGTGGGGGCAGGGAGTGGGGACAGATCATGTAGAGCTTCGTGGGGCCTTTACTGTGGGAAATGGGGAGCTACTGCAGAGATTTGGATGGAGGGGTAACAGATCTAACATTTCCAGCAGCATCCAGTTGCTACACTTCGAGTATACAGCAGGGCGCAAGAGTAGATGCCTGGCCAGGAGCTAGGAGGCTGGGCTGTACTCCTTGTCCCGGGGACCGTGATGACTCCACCCAGGGTGTTTCAGTGCCGCTGGGAGAAATGCTCAGACACCAGATTTTATTTTGCTGGAAGAGCTACAGAATTTCCTGCTGATTCAGTGTGGAACGAGAAGAGAGAGAGGAGTCAGGGATGAGCCCAATGTTTCTGGCCTCAGGAGCTGAAAGGGTAGAGCTGCCACTGTCCAAAAGCTGTAGGTTAAGGAAACAGCAGAAGCGACTGCTTCCTCTAAACCCAACCTACCATCAAGGTCAACTCTTTCCTTCTGGCTACAGACCAGAGACGGGTGTCCTTTTTCTGCACTGCTGCCTCCACTGACCAGGGGGCCTCTGCGGCCTCCCCGCTGCCCTTGCCTGGACAACATGATTACTAGGGGGCTATGGGGGAGGGCAGCCCACCTCCTCCCAACCCCACCAAACGCACCTCTCTCTTTCCCATGAAGCGAAATCCTTCCACACACAGACCATTGTGAAACCCAAAGGTATCTGACATCTCAGGAGAAAATCGCCTGCCTCAGGAGGGCTGGACTGTCCTCCAGGCTATGGGATGGGGCTGGGTGCAGGGATGATCCTGGCCAGTCTGAACTCCCCACCCCACCAAGACAGTAGGGCAGTCCACAACTAAGGAATATCCGTTTCACCTCCTGACCACGGGGGCTAGTGGGAAGTGAGGATGGAAGGAGGCAGGGGAGAAGAGGTGATTTGGACAGCAGGGGCCAGCAGAAGAAAACCGCCAGACTGGCAGCAGTCTACCCAGCTGAGACACCTGCTCTCATCTGACTACGGGAGACTGCATAGACGCGACTGTTTCTGGAGTTCCCTCTACAAATCAGCTGTTAGTAGTCCCATTTTGCAGAAGATGAAACTGAGACTCAGAGTAAGTATTTCACAAGGGGTTAAATATCTCACTTAAGGTCTCCCAGCTGGAGCCAAGATCCACAGCTAAAGCTTTCTAATTCCAAAGTCTTTGTTCTTCCCTCAAAGGCCACAAGATCACAAGTGGGTGGGGCAGAGCCGGGACTAAGGTGAGGCAAGAGAAAGCACTAAGGGTGTAATATTTAAGGAGGCACTCACTCCCAGGGGCCAATCCCACACACGCAGGAGCCTGACAGTGAGTGTCACCTCAAATTTTGCCACCCTAGGCACTTGCTGGCCTCACCCAGCTCCAGGCCCTGGTTTGTGGGAGGATGACGTCACTGCGGAGCCGGTGATCTGGGTGAACTGAAAGGGCCCACAGTTTGGTTTATACATCCTGGGGATTTCGACTCCAGTGTGAGTCAGGTGTACATGGAGGCTTTATGCACAGCTTGTGTTGGGGGAAGGGGGCTCAGAACACACTTGTTTTCAGGATGTATTGTCAGAGGAATTAAGCTCCAACGGTAACGAGTTATATTTGGCAGGAGTGGCAATGACTAGTTGATCTGAGCCTGCCGCCCAGACACCTGGCAGCATCCGCCTCGCAGCAGGAGCCCCAACCAGGTGGTCAGGTAAGGTCCCACCAGCTAGCTAATTAGGCTACTTTGTGTTGTTGCCATAACTCTCACGCAGAGCGGCCCAAGGTCATATGGGATGCATTTGACCTTCTGGCTGCCTGCTGTCACCCCTGCCCCTGGAATTCTAGCTCCTCAATGGGAGACCCATTCCTAGGAGATCTCCTAGGAAGCAGCAGACCATTCTTGTCTCTGACGGCCCTGAACAAGAGGAACTGAGCTCCTCTTGCTGCAGGAGAAGGTGGACATCTCTGTTGCTTAGAAATGACAGTCTTCGTGGAATTTCAATCACAAAGGAGCCTGTCATAATGAGGAGCGTCAGCATTCACCTTGGCTTCCAAACGATGCTCCATGACCAATGTCTGCACACCCCAGAGCAGGGTAATAAATTGTGATTCATTATTTCTGGTGGCATTCCTCATTTAAAAAAAATGATCAGTGATCCTTAGTTGGCACCTGTTCTCCATGAAGCAGAATGATAAGTTAGCAGATCTAAAAGAAAAGCTTACCTGCTCAGGGCTCCTCAAAAATTCCCATTCCAGAAAACCTGTAAAATCTAGCACCAAGGACTAAATTCTAGCTATAACACTGTCCTAAAAAATCATGGACTAACAAAGCTAACAGGGTCTTGGAGAATATTCAATCTGACCCTTGAGTTTGTAGATGTGGAAACTGAGGCCTGGATGCCTCTGTGACTTGCCCTCCTGGCAATGACAGCTGATGGTGGCAGAGATGGGGTGGGAGTACAAGGGTCCTGGCTCCCAGCAGGGGGACTTTTATCCCCTCTGTGCAAACAGATGGCTCCACAATTCTGTATTCCCATATCTTCCTAACATTGCCCCTCCTGGGGAAATGATGTTGTGTGGTGGAAAGAGTCCAGGCTTTAAAGGGAAACAGAGGTAGGTTCAAATCCCACCACTGCCACTTAAAAGCTGTGTGACCTCAGGCAATTTCCTCTACCTTGATGTGCCTCACCTTCTCTATACATAAAATGGGAATAAATGTCCTTATTTATTCAATCTGCTGTTGTGCAGATCGAATGAACTAATGCGTGTGTAGCAGTTAGCGTAGTGCCTGGCACACAGTGTTCCACAAAGCTCCCTTTCTCTTCCCATTTCCCCACCACAGCTACCAGGATGTCAGAGTGCTGCAGTGGCCCCTCAAGACATCAGTCATTCATAACAACAAAGATGAGAAAAGCTAATGCTAGTGAAGAGCTGACCAGATACCAGGTATTATACATATACATATATGATCTCATTTAATCCTTGTAACAGTCCTATGCGGTAAGTACTGTTTTTCCCAATTTACAGATGCAGAAACTGAGGTTCCATGGGCCAAATAGTTGGTCCAGAATTACACAATGAGAAAGCGATAGGGGCAGGATTTGAACTCAGACTGATCTGACTCTAGAGCCAGCAGGCCATCCTTCCCCAGGTCACCAACAGGGCCACTGTTCTCCCTCCTCACCCATCACCTCTTCTCCTGCAGTCACCCCTTCTAGCTTATCCTGCTAGAGACTGTCTGCTAGAGACCTGTCTGGCCACTTCAACCAAGCTGAGGTTGTCCTGTCTCGAGTTGTAAGTGACAATCCTGCCAGTGAGATTTTGTTTGAAGAACACTTGGCCTCTCTTGCTAAGCAGTCACTTGGCTTGGTTCCAAGCCACAGAAGGCAAGGAGTTCGGGAACCTCAGGACACGCCGGCCATTGTTGTGAGGGTCATGTCAACATTTCCCCCATCTTCCTGCTGCCCTAGAAGAACAATCTAGTCTAACCCAGCAGGCTCCTTGGGAGTCATCTGATCCTAACTCTCATTTTACAGAAGGGAACACTGAGGTCAGAGGGGAAAACTGAGGTCAGCTCACCTAGCAAGTGTTCAGACAGATGTCTTAGACATCACCCAGCCTGATTGCCTTTACTCTAAAAATGGGGAAACTGAGGACTTCTGCAATAGTTAGGTTTCTGCTTTTCACTTTAGCAGAAAAACAAATAAAAGCTAAGAGCAAATCAGAACCTCAGCCAGAGCCCAAGCAGAGATGTTCCTATACAGCAAACACCATGAGAAGTTCCAAAGGACTAGAACCCAGGTCTCTTCACCCCCAGTCTGCTTCTACCTCAACCTTATGTGATTTTAGGTGTACCAATTACCTCCTATAATCCTGACAATCCTGTGGGGGTCTACAGTTCAAGTCCCTGTGGTCCCAGATTACAGGGAGGGCAGCAGAAAGAGTTGTTATCAAAAGGTACCTATGAGCACGACCATGCACCCAGGAAGAAGACAGACTCCCCTCTGTACTGATGGGTGCCAAGTTTGGGTGCCTGGTGGGGGGTGTGAGGCCTGCCTGGGAGGTGGGAGGTGACAAAGACTCATGTGCCCTTGAGGCCTGATCCTTCCAAAGTGGGTTGTTTGGATATCACCACCGTAAGCCCTGGCTGGGACACCCAGACCAAATCAACTCCACAACCTATGGTCTGAGCCCACCACCACATTCTCATTCCTTGGGCCTTAAAGGCACATCGGGTTTCATCCCAAGCCACACAAATGGACTCTGAGGATGATTAAGTATCATTGGTTATCATTGAGTGACTGGTTAACTGTTTAATGGGGTTCTTCCCAAAGCGGCAGGAAAATGAGGGAAAATAACGTGACCCTTACAAGAACGTCCAGTGTGTCCTGAGGTTTCCTGGACTCCTTGCCTTCTGTGCCTTGGAACTGAGCTCGGGGTGGGAATTCCAATGTCTCCAAAGGGCTGGCCAAGCCACTAATCAGCAAGAGCGGCCAAGGATTCGCTCAACCAAAATCTCACCGTCAGGACTGTCCCCATTTAGTGCTCTGGGCACGCGGAGTGGAAGAGTGTTGGGCTGAGGGTCGCAAAAAGGGTGTGAAAAGTCCAAAATGTGCTGGTGGGAGTGAGGAGAGGGAATCCACTTCACACTTTTGATCTTTTTCCAGCTTCTCAGCAGAAGCAATAACTGACCAGGCAGCCAGACCAAGAAGCAAAAAGCCAGCGGCACTAATTCTGGAGTTTAGGGAGAGTGACTCAATCATGCGAGGTAGATCCCATCTGGTGAACAAAGTGGCAGCCCCCGACAGGAGAGGAAGGAAACTAATCAGCAACCACACCATCACTCAGGAGCTCTGTGTGTATTTGTCTCATTTGATCCTTAAAACAGCCCTGAAAGAAACATGCTATTTATCCCATTTTAAAGGCAAGGGTGAAGTCACTTGCCCAAGGTCCCAGAGCCACTCAGGGCCAAAGTCAGAATTTGTCCCCACGTCTCCTGGCTCTTTTGCGGCTCCATAACACAACCACCCCTGGGAGTCCCAGACTTTTTAAGATAAATACAAGTTCTTACTTTTCCTGAAGTCTTGATTCCTTTTGCCAGGGACGCATACACAATCACCCAAGCCAGGAAGAGGCAGAAGGCTAGTGGCCACCTGATCTCCCCAGGATATTCAATTCCAGCAGAAATCTTCAGCACAAAGTACCTAAGAGGTAGAAAGAGAGATCAGGGAGGGGAAGGAGGAGGGAGGGAGGTGAGAGTCTGCAGGCTTTTATCTCCCAGCAGAGCCAGGAGCCTTGAATAAACCCCAGCACTCATACCGTCCTGGTTAGAGACCTGATGAGATCAGGGTGAGGGATGTGCCGATCTGGGTTCAAGCCCATACATTAGCACAGAGGCCAGTTGGATTTACTGGGTTTCTAATTATGTTGTGGGAAGCCCATTATGGCCCTGGCAGCCTCTGAGCAAGGCTAAGTCAGCTCTACTGCCATCGGGAGCTGCCCCAGTACAAGTGCAAGTCCAAGGGCATTGGGGGTTCTGGCACAAGCAGTCCCCTCCCCCCTCCTGGTGACACGAGGTAGCTGTAGGGACACTGAGTCATGACTCAGACAATCCCTTCAGCTCTGCAACGATCAAGTCCTGCACCCTGGATGAAGCTGCTGCGCTTGTAGCTTTCTGTGACCTGAACAAAGGGCCAGCCAGAATCCAGACTGGACAGGACTGCAGAAATGTCGGCCCAGGGTGTCCTGACCTGCACAGGGACGTGAAGGTGGTGGCTCCACTCCTGGCCTAGCTGGCAGCGGTGCCCTCTGGCAGCTAGAGGGTATGCACTTGGGAGGCTATTTGGCAGTGCATAGCCCTGCTTTTGGGAACAGAGATGGCCATACTCCACAGTGGCACAGCCCCAGCCTCTTTCGGTCTCAACCCCTGGGGCAACCTGAGCTCAAGAGCTTGGTAAAAGTGGCCAAGTGTGGAACTGGCCTAGGCTCCCCAAACTTAGGGACCATGTCTCCCAAGCAATAAAAAGTCCTCCCCCATGTCCCCACTCCCCAGATGGGTAAACCATCGAGGCAACCGTTCCACAGCATCTTGGCCATGTCAACTAGCCCATGCTTTAACGAGGGACCTCCCAAATGGCTCCTGATAACAAATCCTCTTGGAAATAAAGACTAGTCCCAGAGAATAGTAAAGACCACCAAAAACATATTCACAAATCATTGTACCATATACCTAACCACATGGATTATGTGATCAGATTTCACCTAACCACCAAGTCAAGACCCAGTTTCCCAGTGATCGGGGTGACCCACTCTCTCTGCTCCTACATTATCTTCAAAAGGGATTAGGTTATCATTCAGTCTAACTCTCACTTCTGTTCTGCAGGAAACAACCATGACCCCTCTGAGTGCACACAGGAGAGAGAACCTGGAATCAGAACTAATGGCTATTGGGAGAGGTAGTGGAGACCACTTCTCACTATCTAAATAAAGGCCACAAACCAGGGGCCCACTGATATGGGGATTTCATTTGGCCCCAGTGTTTTATTTGAATGAATTTGCTAACCTCTAAAATGGGAGACACACGTAAGAAATTCAGATTTTATTTCCGACTTGTCTTACAGAATGCAAGCTCTAGCAGCACCGGCCTGCCTTTCCAAATGACACTTGGAGCGGAGCAGCCTCCCTCTCATGTGGCAGACGGGCTCTCCAGTTTGCCACTGTCCCCACCATTCTCCATCATCAGTTTGTATTTTAAAACCTCCCTGCCAAGCCCCCGGGCACATCCGAGTTTACAACCCCGACATAAAGCTTTAACTGGAGAACATTCCTTACTTACCCTCCACTGAACCCTGTCTACATTTATCTCCCTTAATAAATGATTCCATAAATTTTATTAAATCCTCCTATGGTGGCTAAGGATTTCCTACTATTCCTTAACTTCAATCCTCAAAGACTGAAAAAAAAAAAGAATGTAAAAAGTACAAAAGTAAGGCAAAACTGTTTTTAAAAAGAGAGAGAGAGGGGAGCCTGGGTGGCTCAGTCAGTTAAGCGTCCGACTTCAGCTCAGGTCACGATCTCGCGGTCCGTGAGTTTGAGCCCCGCGTCGGGCTCTGGGCTGATGGCTCAGAGCCTGGAGCCTGCTTCCGATTCTGTGTCTCCCTCTCTCTCTGCCCCTCCCCTGTTCATGCTCTGTCTCTCTCTGTCTCAAAAATAAATAAACGTTAAAAATTTTAAAAAATAAAAATAAAAAAAAATAAAAAGAGAGAGAGTGTTCTTCTTTAAACTAAATTATGACTGTTTTCTTACTTTTTGCCTCCCTTCCCAAGTTTAGATGGAAGGAAAAAAAAAACAAATAAACAAGGGAGGCAAACAATAAGAGAGTCTTAAATACAGAAAACAAACTGAGGGTTGATGGGGTACAGGGGAGAGGGGAAAATGGGTGGTGGGCATTGAGGAGGGCACTTGTTGGGATGAGCACTGGGTGTTGTATGTAAGCGATGAATCACAGGAATCTACCCCCCAAAACCACGAGCACACTGTATACACTGTATGTTAGCCAACTTGGCAATAGATTATATTTAAAAATAAATAAAAATAATAAATAATAAAATAACAAAGTAAAATAAACAAAACCTAGTTCAGTGAAGGTCTGCTTCAGTCACGTTGGCTGAAGGTTTTGCAGTGTTCTGTCACCAACACCAGGAGTGACAGCAATACCAGTTCTGTTCCCAAGAGCATGCAATCACGTCCCCTCTCCAAAGCCAAGAAACACAACAACTTGCTCTCAGAAGTCCAACCAGGGAAGAAGACTTCCTCCCAGATCACTCGAGTAGGTACGGAGGGCGCAGATGGAGGCAGCTCATCCCTTGGACCACCCACACCTTGGACCACAACTTGAAAATTCATTAATTCACTGGGTTTCCCTTAGCAAGTTTATTTTAAAAAAAAGTCTTACTTGAAGTACTCTTCACTTCCACTGACAAACGTCTTATTGGCCTGGCTGGTGAAGTTAACCATTGTCAAGTTGGGATAGGCAGTCATGCAGAAAGTGGAGTTCTTGATCTGTACTTTGGGATGGTCGCTGATGACACAAGAATCTATTTAGAAGAAGATGGGACAGACACAGTGAAATCTGTACAGAAATTACACACATCTCTCTCCTCTCTCTAGCAACTGAAGAATAAGAGCCAAAAGTATTTGCCAAATGCTAGAGACTAACCTGGAAAGTGTTACCTGAACAAACGTGCATCTGTCAGGTGCAGATGAACCCCAGGATTATGTTTTAGTCATCCCAGAGCCTCCAGGACCCACAGCAGTGCCCTGTGCTAACAAAGCTTGTCATTTACGGAGAACTCCCTACGTGGCAGGAGCCATGATACACATTTTGCATGGTTATCTCATTAATGTTCACAACAGCCTACAGGTAAGTGCTATTACGTCCATTTTTTCCTAATGTTTATTTTTATTTTCGAGACACACACAAACTCTCTCTCTCTCTCTCTCTCACACACACACACACACACACACACACACACACACACACACAGCATGAGTTGGGGATGGCAGAGAGAGCAGGAGACACAGAATCTGAAGTAAACTCCAGGCTCTGAGCTGTCAGCACAGAGCCTGACACCGGGCTCAAACTCACGAACCATGAGATCATGACCTGAGCCAAAGTCAGAGGCTTAACCGACTGAGCCACCCAGGCACCCCTATTACCTCCATTTTTAAAGTGAGGAAAAAGGCTCAGAGGAGTTAAGTAACTCTACTCAAATCACACAGCCAATAAGGAAGAGCATTGGGATTCAAACCCAGATCCTAGGACTCCATAAGAAACAAATGGCTTGCAGAAACGAATCTGTAACTGAAATTTGAAAATTCAAATCTGCAATCTGAAATTGAATCAGACATAAGCAAACCTTCTGAAGGACTACCACAGGAGGCTTACTAATGAGTTCACCTTGAACCCGCCACCTGGCACATGGCTGACAGACGGTAAGTGCCTTAAGATACATGCTGCGTCTGCCTTCCACACACACACGTGGGTTTGAGGAGGCAGAGACCATGCCATGTGCTTGTAAGCCTGCGACAAGGCCTAACACGGTGCTTCTCAACTGGGGATGAATTTGTCCCCCACGGGGCACTTGGCAATGTCTGGAGACGTTTTTAGTTGCCATATCTAGGGAATAGGATGCTATGGGCATCTAGCGGGTACAGGCTACTAATACTGCTAAATATCTTACAATGTACAGGCCAGCCCCCCACAACAGAGAATTATCCAGTCAAAATGTCCAGGGTTTCGAGGCTGAGAAGGCCTGACCTGGGGTGGGATGGGGAGGGGGGACTCACTACGTGGATCATAGTAGGTCAGGCACTCCCCTGGACACTTTAACAAGGACTATCCCATGAAATCCTCATCAACCTTGGGAGGTGTATATTAGTATGCTCATTTCAAATAGGAAGAAGCTGAAGTCTTTCTGACTATATTACAATGCCTCTCTGACAGCCTTATAAATACCCATCACTTGGCAGTTTAAATAGAGTCTGCCAGGATACTGTTTTATCCCTAAAAATACTATTTTACAAAGGAGTGAAAAGTAATGATAACAATGGCTAACACAGGGCACATACCATGTACCTTTGTAAGTGCTTTATATGCACGGACTGATTCAAGCCTCACATCACCCCATGAGGTAGGTATTGTCATTGTCTATGCTGCAGATAAAGAAACGGGCACAGAGAAGAGCAGGTGCTTGCCAAAGTCATACAGCAAAACCAGGAGGCAAACAAGCATTCTTTCTTTGGGGGCCATGCTCTTAACCACTGTACTGTGAAGCAGAGAGCAGGGATCATAGATTCGAACACCTTCATAAACCAGGCTGGTGACACAAATGATGAAGGCATAAAATAGAGGGTGATAAGGAGAGGTGGGGACTCTGGCAAACCAGACGATACTCCAGACAAAAGGGGCCATGCCTTTTCCTTGTGTTCTGGCAAAAGATGCAGAAAATTTGGATATTTACATGAAATCTCTCCACTTTATTTTATTTTTTTACGTTTATTTATTTATTTTGAGAGAGAGAGAGAGTGGGCGGGGGGGGGGGGGATGGTGCAGAGTGAGAGAGAGAATCCTAAGCAGGCTCGGCACTGACAGTGCCTGATGTAGGGCTTGAACTCATGAACTGTGAGATCATGACCTGAGTGGAAACCAAGAGTCAGACGCTCAGCTGACTGAACCACCCAGGTGCCCTGAAATCTCTCCATTTTAAAATGTTGGAAATAAGGTCAAATTATTTTTAAATGTCGTGGACCAAACTACAACAAAAAAAGAGCACAGGGCCACCTGAATCTGGTGCATGGACTCCTAATGCATACTACCTGTGGAACAGTAAAGTGGATAAGACTATGGGTTCAGAGGCTCCTCTGCCCTGAGAGTTTAGAGGAGTTAGAGGAGTCCCTTTATCTGTCCAAGCCTCTGTTGTCTGATAATTGTTATATCTAGCTTACAAGATTGTTGCAATAACCGAAGCAAGTGATATCAGGAATGAAAAAAAAAAAATCTCACAATGCCTTGAGCGCTGCCGGACTCAATAAATTTTAGCCATAACTCAGTCATCATTGTCATACACTTTTATGGGGTGGGCATCTCTAGCCCTCAGTGACATCTCCTACAATCTCACTGGCCAGCCATAAATCACCTACCACCTCCCGCTCGTTCCTCCAGAATATCTCATTATATCATATAAAAACTTTTAAATAACAATTATAAGACTCTCTTCCCTCTGATTAGTTATTTTTTCTTTAACGTTTATTTATTTGTGTGTGTGAGAGAGAGAGAGAGAGAGAGACAGAGAGAGAGAGAGAGAGAGCATGAGCGGAGGAAGGGCAGAGAGAGAGGGAGACACAGAGTCAGAAGCAGGCTCCAGGCTCTAAGCTGCCAGCACAGAGTCCGATGCAGGCCTCGAACTCACGGACTATGAGATCATGACTTGAGCAGAAGTCAGACACTTAACTGACTGAGCCACCCAGGCGCCCCTATTCCCTCTGATTAGTTCTTTAAACCAGGGTTTTCAACAGCGGTACTACTGACTTTTTGGACCAGATAATTAATTCTCTGTTGCCGGGAGCTCTCCTGTGCATTGCAGGATAAACAGCATCGCTGACCTCTGCCCACTAGATGGCAGGAGCATCTCCGCCCCTCCACCACCACCCCACCACCCTCGTTGTGATAACCCAAAATATCTATAAACATTATCAAATGTCTCCTGAAAAATCTCCCGGAGTTGAGAACCGCTGATTTTAGAGTCCTCAAAATACCTTCTAATTCAATATTATCTTTAGTCTAATCAAATAACAGAGTTCCGGAGGGGTTCTGACCTAATTATCAAATATTTACAAAGGGAGCATTTGTTTCCCCCAGCAGCAATCTGAATGAAGACAACAAAGGACCATCCACAGCCCTTTTCTGTAAGTAAGCGCAGAAGCTATCTCCTGTCCTCCTGCCAAAAAGTACGTCCATCCCCTAAGACCGAAGAAACCGCTAACACGCGGGCAAATGCCAAATCGCTTGCTTCCAGAATTGCCATTGTGAATCATGCGGGCAGCTTCCCTAGAGAGCTTCCCTGGACGTCTCTGGATCCCTACTCTCAGCGGCAGTGCAAAGTCACGCTGTTCCTGCGTCACTGCAGCGGGCTCCTTGCGGCCTCCAGTCTCCTGCAATGTCCCTTCCCACCATTGGGCGGCAGAAGCGTGCTTCCCAGCGCGCAGCGCCTTCAGGTGGGCCAGTGGAGGAAGGATGGGCCGTGTCATCAGACCTCCGCGGCCCAGCAACCCTGAACAAAGAACAGCGATAACGATCGTGCTAAATTGGAAGCTGTTCGAATGGGATTCTCTTTACTCGGGCAATTATTAATAAATGAAAGCACACGAAAGACCAGGGAGAAAAGGGATCATTTAATTAAAGTTCTAATGAAAATTAAGCCATTCCAGGAATAGAAATGGTATTTTTGTTGTTCCCATTTTAAATGACCCAGTCGGCTCCTAATTTCACAGAACAGTCGCTGGTCTCAGTTGGCAGGGCATGGATTAGCTATTCTCCATTAGACATCTGAAAGGTTGAGTCCTCCTAAGGAAGACAGTCTTACAACCTACACCTTAGAAACATGCTGCAAGCCCAGCCTCTAACAATGGACAGAGCCAGGGCTGGGGGGCTGGGGTACAGGGCCCTGGCATCCCGGTGGTGAGTCAGGCTCCTGGAGCGATATGACCCTAGCAATGCTTGAGCCGGCCATGGGATAAACACTTCCTCGCTATGACTGAAAGTCATAACTGTGAGCTATCCAATCCCTCCTCTGAGACCAGTGGCCCGCTATCACATGGTAGGGCAGTTATAGGACAGAGGCTGAGCCTGGAGGTTATTTGTGGAACACTGCGCTAGGGGAAGGGATTTTTCCATTTTCTAAACATTTCTCAGAATGGCCATTTGGGAAAGGGTCTGGGATATCCACCATCTGAACTCATGACTTGTGAGTTCAAGAGAACTCAAGAGCAGAAAGTTCAAGAGCAGCCTGACTGCTGCAAGTCAGTCCACCACCGCCCTTTCAAAGTCACCCCAGGACCCCAAAGGACCAATACTTCCACAAGGGAGAGCCTGGCCTCAGTAATGGAACACAGTCATGTGCAGACAGCACAGCGAACAGATGGAGGGACTACACAGAGAAAGAGTGAAGATTGGAAACTTGCTTTAAAAAAGTGGGGGATTGGGGCGCCTGGGTGGCTCAGTCAGTTAAGTGTCCGACTTCAGATCAGGTCATGATTTAGTGGTCCATGAGTTCAAGCCCCACGTCAGGCTCTACACTGACAACTCAGAGCCTGGAGCCTGCTTCAGATTCTGTGTCTCCCTCTCTCTCTGTTCCTCCACCACTCGTGCTCTGTTTCTATCTCTCAAAAATAAACATTAAAAAAAATTGTTTTCAATGGGAGTGGAATTTAAAGCACTTGCTAAGAATAAGATAAAAATCTGTCCAGCCTGTTCATATGCTCCCAGGGAATAATCAGAGTGAAAAATGTCCATGATCTCTCTCTGCTCAGAGCTTGCATAGTTTTTATGGTTTGTACCAGTCAACTAGGAGCTTAGCTGTAAAATGCCATTACTTTGCCTTTAATGTTTCCTGGGTTATCATCCACCAGACTGGAAACTTCACAAATCCAGGAGCACCCTCTCCCACATTCCTGGTCTAGACAACATGCTCAGCTTGCTTCAAAAAAAAAAAAAAAAAAAAATGCACACACACGAATATAAGTGTGTATATATACACACAGACACACACTCTGGCTATAAAATAAATGTGTCCATGATAGAAAAGGTAGAAAAGAAAATATGGTCCCAAATCTGTCAGTAAACATTTTGTGTATTTGGGGGAGGATTTCCCCGAGTTTTATGAATATTCATGTTTAATGACTACAGAATACTTCATTCTATGGATGCACTACAGTTTATTTGAACTATGGGATTATTCAAGAATTACTTGCATTTTGGTCACACATTTAAGTGTTTCTAGTGTTTTCCAAGACTGTAAATGTGGCTACAATGAATAATCATGTATAAGTCTTATCTGGGTCTTTGATTTCCCCCCTTAAGATTGATCCCCAGAAGTGGATCTACTAAGTCAAACGACTGTTCGGACAAGCTTTCTTTTTAGCCCAGGGAATCTCAGTCCCTAACAGACAGTTAGGGAACACATGGACTGATGTCACTCTGCCAGGACTGATGGGGCAGAACCTGCTGGACCAAGGAGCCTTCGGGAATCCTGGATGAGCAGGCAATCAGGAATCATGACATCTAAATCTCAGTGCTGGTTCTACCTTTCGATTTACAGCCTGACCCTTCCACTCTCTTCAAGTTCACTTTCTCAACTGCAAAATGGTAATCATGTCACCTGCCCCTTGGAACTCTTAGGGCTCTTATTAGGAACAGCAGGGACATCTTTTATGAAGCTGCTTTGTAGACTGGGGAGCATTTGGCATGATGCTTTAGAACCGTGGCCTTGGGAGGCAGGCAAACTTAGGTTCAAATCCCAGGTCTACCATAGAGTTAGCTCTATGACCTTGAGCTCCAGCTTTTTCATCTGTAAAATGGGAATAATAATAGAAGCCATGGGTTGACTTGTTGTGTGTTGGTAATACAAGTAAAAGGGTTCCCATAGTGCTTGGCATGTCGAAAGTGGTGCTAGCTGTTATTTAAGTGTGAAGGTGCCACACAAATATTAGTGGATATGTTTGTTGAAGAGAATGTTGTTTCTGAACTACTGCCCCTCCCGGAGGACAGCTGTGGGACACTGATCACCATGACATCTATGGTTCCTGATGGAAGTCCCCAGGCAAACTTCCCATGGAGCCTGATTCAAGCCAGCAGTCCTCCTCCAGCAGGTTCTCCCTTGAAAAGTGACCTCCCTCCTGGGCACAATCTGGGAAGGACAGGCAAGTCTGGGGAATGACCTTGAGGTATTTCTGCATTCTAGAATCTACATCCTAGAAAATGTTCCAGGAGGGCACTCCAGCAGCTAATTGTTAGTTGTGACTCCATGAACAGCTTTTGAGTGGAATTCTCCCAGAGAACAGCTTTGTAGAGGTGACCACTGGGATGGCAGAAATGCAGGCAAGGAGAGGGGGCATTCCATTCCAAAAATGGTTAAGGGCATCTAAATTAATAAGAGGTGTGATCAAACTCCAACCTAGTGGTTCTTTGGTTCCTGGGGCACTTTAAAACTATGGATCCTTGACTCTATCCCTAAATTGTCTGACTTAATTAGTCTTATGTGGACCCTAAGGGATGTCTTGATTTGTCAGTTCCCCAGGTGATTTGATGTATAGCAGCTTGGGCTGACAACTGCTGCCCTAACCCAAGAATCCACCAACACTGAGACTGTGAGAACACTGAGGCAAAGAGAGTCTAACGGACGCTTCTCGTCGAGCCACCCACCTGGGAACCTCGACACACCCCATCCCCCATTCCTGAATACTTCCAGGTACACAGGGTTTGACTTTCATGGGCACATGTCTTTAGTTTTAGCTCTTCTTCAGTCTTAGTCAAAGCCAATCTAGGTAGAGGTTGGTCATGGCATGTATGTATATGCACAATGTGCGTAAAAATACTCCAGTGTGAATTACTGCCTTTAGGTATGTGCATGTCTCCAAGGATATGGCAGGGAAGAATTCATCTTTCTCTCATAACACACTCAAAGGGTTAAATAATGCCCTCATTCTGCAATGTGCTGGCTGTAAGGGCAAAGGAGCTGATTTGGGGGCCTACACTAAGAGCCAATCATGTAGAGATCACAGATTCTGACCTCAGCACAGATTGAGCTTAAGGGGAATAACAAATCTGCTGGAAAAAGAAGAAACTACTTGCTTATTTGTGCCCACTGAAATGACAGAGAGGTTTCAAAGGTGACAAAGGTGACCGAGGCACCTTCTATTTGTAGAAGGCTATACTTTTCCAGCTGCTCCCATATCCTTTGTTTCTGGCTTCCTTACAGCAATCCCGTGAGGTAGGTAGGATAAAGAACACTATTATTCCTACTTTACAAGTGACAAAAATGCAGATCCAGAGAGAAAGGTTACCTGCCCAAGACCCATGTACCGTCAAGGGCAAAGATGTCATTTAGGCCAGACAGCCTTGCTGACAAGTCTGCCCTGCTCCTCCTCACTTCCACCCACCTGCCTTTGACCCAGCAATCTGACAGCTCCCCACAAGCCCTCACATCCTAGGGGATTTCAGGTTTGAACCGCCAGGAACTCTCCCTGACTCCCCAGGCAGACTTCTCCATTTCTAGGTACTACATTATGCACGTTTCTAATCTCTATCAGAGGTCTGCCACTCAAGTATCTGTTCTCCTACTTACCTCATGCACTGAGCAGTATTTTGTGAAGTGTGATCCAGGATCACAGGCATCACTCTCCTAGACTCTAGGACCCCATTGCTTTCAAATTGTACAGTACATATGAGTCACCTGAAGACCTTGCTAAAATGCAAATTTCCCAACCCCATCCAAATCTAATATATCAGACAACCCAGTGGGCCCCTAAGTCTGCATTTTTAACAAACACTCCAGTTAGTCATGGGCAAACAAAAATGTCATCACCCCTCCTCTGAGCCATGAGCTCCTTAAATGTTAGAATTAAGTATATTTGGTTGTTTTCATCTCTGCCCACCACTTAACGTAGGGATATCCAAACTTACCTAATAAAAGTTTGGTTTTATCTTTGCATTCTGGCGTGTTCCAAGGGTTGTTGCAGGAGCCCCAGGGCAGCACAGACACAAAGGAGGCAAACAGGTAGAAAAGTGTGTAGCAAATAATCACATTGTAGTATATGGCTATTAAGACGGAGATGATCAGCATTGCGATGCCACAGCCTGTGGAAGCAAGATTTCCAGGGACTCATTCCAGTCCAAGTCCTAGGGAATTCTTACAGTTGGGCACAGGGAGGGGACCTAGGTCTTGGCTCTCTTTCACAGATGGATACACAAATAGTGGAGTGGATTCTGTGTCCATCAGGGAGATTGAGGCATTCTGCGAGGAACGGACCAATGCCAGAGGCAATCTTGGGCCATTCTTCAGAGGGTCCCAGAGGTAGAATAGATCAAATAAAGGAAAATGTGAGTTATCCTGTTCACAAAAGCGGGTCTCCCTCCTGGGGGCTGCATGGTGCCAGAGAGAGCAGAAGAGGGCTGAGGAGGCTGGGAGGCAGGGCGGACTCACCTTGTAGGGCCGGGATGGCCTTCCACACAGACACTGGCCCCTGGCTGGCAAACTGGCCCAGTGACACTTCTAGGAAGAAGATGGGTAACCCAGCCAGAGCCAGCATCATCAGGTAGGGGATGAGGAAAGCACCTTGGAAAGACAGAGTGAGAAGTGAGAAGCCCTCGGAGGCCAAGGCCACCTTGGCCCATATTCACCCTCTGAGGTGGGAGCTGGCTCCCCCTCATTTTCCAAGAAACTTTTGACATTCCAGCTCAACCACAGGGACCCCGGGACATTTAACAGCCTTCCTGTACCAAGTTCAGTCCAGAGTACCCAACAAACACACTACTTTTCCCAGTTCCCTCCTGGATGGGTTGCTAGGGGTTGTGTCATGGTGGGGTTTTATTCTTTTCTCTTCTTTTCCTTTTCTTATTACAGCATTTCAACGTCCTCCAAATTAAGCTCTTCCAGCATTCAATAAATCCACACCCGTGACTCACTACTAGAGTCATATTTGGTGAAATCGTCTCAGCATCTCCACCCTCCAAGGACCCGATATCTACTAAGGTAGACTCCAGGAGCCCTCCTGTGCAATACCCTGAGTTACCTGCACACCTCCTGCCACTCAGTGCTGGGTCTGCTCTGCCAGACAAGTGGCTAGAAAATCCCTCTCTCCACCACCCCAGCCACCACACACTTCTCAACTTTCTTCTCCACATGAAAATCCCTTCCATCCTTCAAGGTCAACTCAAATGCTTCCTCCTTCAAGAAGCCTCCCTTCTCTGTCCTCCCACAATACTTCCCTAGGCACTGAGCACCTCCCAATATTTACATAGTGTCTTACCTAGACTGGAGCCCCCAGAGGTTGTCAGCCCTTCATCTCTTTATTCCCTGGAATGCCCCCCCCCCGCCCCCGCTCCCTGCAAACAGGACAATAGTAGTAGGGAGGCTGCCTCAACTGATGGGGGTTCTCTGGGGTTCATTCCCTTCAAGAATTAAGATCGTTTGGGAGGGCCTTAGGGAACAGCCATGATCTTTGAAATGACTTGGACCAGTAAGCACTGTTGCATGGGTCAGAGCCAATTCAGGCACTAGGGATGCCAGAACCCAGAATGCTGTGCTCCAGGAAAGGAAAGCTGATTTTTCTCTGGTCTACTCTTTTTGGTCACCCTTCTTCCAACTTCCTGTCTGGGCTGAAAGGCCTTTCCTGCCTGGGCCCCTCCAGGTGAGGAAAGCCCAGCAGGGCCCTCAAGCTCTTGGGGAGTAAAACGGGGGGGGGGGGGGGGGGGGGGGTCCTGCTCTGGCCTCTCCAGATGGGGTTTTGGAGAAAGGTGGATTATGCAATCCTTCCCCCTGCTCCCGAGGAGGAGGCCAGCTCTCCACCCAGTGCTGTGGGCTGCGGAGCTGGGAGCCGCAGTGTAGAAAAGTCTGCCTCCCCCTCCCCGTGCTTGGCTACGTGAGGAGCTCCTGGAACCAGGAGCAGGAACCTGGCCACTGGGCCAGACGCAGACCCACCCTTTGCGGATCCCCAGGGGAGCAAAACTTGGGTACTTCTGGCATGCCAAACTGCCCTGGCTGAAAGGCCCTCCCTAGCTCCTCCCCCACCTCCCACCACTACATGTCACTGGAAGCCTTATTATAGCATCTCCGGCCCACTTCTTGCACCCTGAACTGGGATTCTTACAGAAAACCAAGCGGAAACCCAGCTAGGGTTCCTATTTTTGTGTGGCCAGCACATGTTCTTCTGTTTCCAGGGCACCTCCGTTTGCAAATGATCGGCCATCCTCATAAGTACTTGTCAATGTGTCCTAATTTGGAATTGGAGGGGAGAAGGCATATTTTTCCATTTTAATCATCTGGTGGTGCAGCACCTGTCTGCTGTCTGGAGCTCCCCCAAGAGAAAACAAAAAACAAAAAAACCCTAACTTGGTGGGGAGGGGGTCTCTTTGGTCCTAGGAGGAGGTCCTAGTTGCAAATTCCTATTCCTAGAGGGGGACTTGTCAGTTTAGGCAATGTGGGGGCGAGGCCCTGGCCAAGGTGCCTCAAGGTGGAGAGCGCCAGCAGAGGACCTTGAATGAGCGGGCTCTCTCCTCCTCAGTGTGTACATAAGAGGTACACTGGATCCAAGGGGCCTGGCAGCTGGTATGTACCCAACTGGCATCCTCACCATTTCAGAAATGGTTTTCCTTCAAAAGCAGCTTCTTCCACCCAGTGAAGACAAAACGAAAACTATTTTTTGCCAAACAACTTGGCTAAAGTCAAAATATGTCCTGCTTGTGCCCAAGGGGATGTATGTGTGTGGGTACTTCTGAGAGGTTCTGGAGAGTACAGACCCCGGCCCCTCTGCACTCCCCAGCACCCTGCATTCTGCACAACTCAAACACCCATTTGCAAGGTCTCCTATGTAGGCTCAGATTTCCAGGTTATAATCTTAAACGGTCCTTAATTTGGTGTCCAGGACCACGCAGCTACTGCCATTTAAGTGCACAGAGTGCGCTGCTACAAGAATATTTCTTGGCTAAATCAGAGTTTGAATTCTGAATGCGGCCATGCCCACTTGGCTTGGGAACCAGTCCCCCAAGCTGGACCAGTGGGGGATCATGGAGGCCCCCCTCTCTCCTGAGCTCCATCTTCAGACAAAAGCCTCCTGGATCTAGTGCCAAACCCTTACGGTGGCTCCTGCCCTCTGGCTTAGCACCGATGCCTATGGGGGATGGAGCCGGAGCGAGGAGGCTGCTCCCAGCCTCCCCTCCCTGCCCTTTCCGAGGCTCCTGGTGCCTCCCCAACCCGCAAGTGCCCGCCCCGCCCCTCCGCAGGCGGAAAGACCGGAAAAGCCATACCTCCCCCGTTCTGGAAGGCCAGGTAGGGAAACCTCCAGACATTGCCCAGCCCCACTGCGTACCCCACCATGGACAGGATGAAGTCCAGTTTGCTGGACCAGTTCCCTCGGGCCTTATTCTCATCCCCTTGCTCGTCCTCCTGGGGGCGGAAAAGCACATTGTCGGATAACAGCCCCGGGGCCACCGGCAAGCAGGCCCCATTCTGCCCATCCCCCCTGCTGAGGGTCTTTCCCAGCAAGCAGGCCCCCATTTTCCAACTGAGGATGCATTGGCAAGCAGGACCCCAATTTTGAAGAGAGAGGATGCATCTACAAGCAGAGCCTTTACCCCTCACCCCTGCACTGAAAGTCTTTCAGCAAGCAGGCCCCCAATTCTGATATGAAGATTCATCTTCAACACACCCCTAGACCCCTCCTTCCCAAATCCTGCAGTCAGGGCACACCAGCAAGCAGCTTTCCCCAAACCTTGAACCTGTTGGTTGATTGCAAGCAAGTCCCTTCATCCCCAACCCCTGACCAAGAGTTCAGTTGGCAAGCAGTTCCCCAATATCATGCCTAGAATCCCCAGCAAGCAGATCCCTAACCAACCCCTCTCTCCCCAAAACCCTCAACACACTCCTTCCTCAGCCCTTTCTCCCTCTGGAGTCTGCTAGGTCAGAAATAGAGCCGCAATGCCTGAAGCCAGCCAGAGCCCCTGCCTCATGTTCTCTGCCAAAGCCTATAGGCAGAACCTACCTGATTTGCTAGTGTAAGGTGGGGGGGTGGGGCACCTTTCAACACCAGGGCAAGGGAAATGGGCTGGAGAGAGGTGTGGGTGTGAAACAAGAGGCAGAACAGAGAAGGTAGATATGGCAAGAGACAAGACATCTAAAGCATTGAGTTCTGGTCTAAACTTTACCACTAACCATCTGGATAATCCCAGGCAAACCACATGCTCTCTGAGCCTCTGTGCTCCCATCTATAAAATGAGGGGCTGAGAAGAACTATCCCTTGAGGCGCTTTCCAGTTCCAACCATCTATGGATCTTTGAGGCTTGCCTCTCCAAGTTCACACTAAGATGCTCTCTTAGGGGCGGTATCTCCTTCTGGAATGCCTCACTACTAAGCAGAAAAGGAAGAAGATGAAACCACCTCAACAAATTCTAAATGTTCAGGATGCCTGGACACCACACCAAGGTTCCAAGGACCCAAGCCACTGCCCGGCCTCTACTTCCTCCATCACACTCCATTTGCTATTCTAGCACTCTGGTATGTCTCACACTGTTCCACAGGCTGTGGAGAGTAAAGGAGCTGTCAGGAGAAGAGGAAGTCTCTGGAAGGGAGGAGGGCTGAGGTAGGTGTCAGGAAGGCAAGAACAGAAAAATGGGCAGAGCTGAGAGTAGGCAAATGCAGGGCTTAATCTACTCTGAACATCTTCAGCATCCCCCTCCACAGTCCTTTGCCAGGCACAGCACCTCCAACCCCACCCACCCTCCAATTCTTCTCAGGCTAAAAGGGTGGGAGTTTCAGCCGCTTTTGCGCTTTTGCCGCAGTGCGGAGGTTAAGCAAGGTATTTGAAACAATCTTCTGCCTCCATCTGGGGTCACACTGTTGGGCACATGCTGTCAGAGGCAGTTAATATATACAGACAAACGCTCCAGAAGTGGACACCAAAAACAGGGGCAAGTGGGAAGGTCTAAGTGTATGTTCATTTCTAGTTATTATTCCAACAGCTGGGTTCTTGAGGTGTGGGCCTGTGTGTGTGTGTGTGTGTGTGTGTAAATACTAGAGTGTCACCGAACAGAAGGGCTGTATAAACCAGAAATCTCACATAGGCAGATGTTTAGATTCAGGTGCTCAACACATGCCTAGCCCCCCAGCCAGGGGAAGGAGAGGAGACAGCAGAAAGGCAGGGGATGGAAAAGGAAGAGCTCAAGTAGGTGAGACAGGACAGAGAAAGAAAGAGATCAGAGGAAGCAGAGAGACTGGAGGGAAATGGAAGACAAGAGCCTGTATGGGAGAGAGTAATAATAAGCAGTAGTAGTTGCCTTATCCTGAACCCAGGATTGGGATTTGCTCTGTGAGTTTTTCATGCCTCTCATTGAGTGTAAAGGATCAAATGTAGAGGCAGGTCCAGGCATGGAGCTAAAGAGATAGATTCTCTTTAAGAAAACAACAACAACAACATATACAAAGTTATGATGAAAAACTAGGTACTGGGTTTTGGAAGAGCCCTGAAGCTTAAGCTTCAGTAGTAGCTTCATGTACACCCACCTCTCCTCAATGAGTTCTCGTGTGATAATTTCACTCTAAGCGAAAGGTACTACTGCACTTAAACTGTTATTCCCTGCAGGGGGAGGGGAAGAGGGTTCCTCTGTATTTCTTAATTTTTCTAATTAAGGAAAAATATTTTAAAGAAAAGACTCACTCATGGACAAAAGGGGGAGTCTTGTTTTCATAATCTATCTGTCTCAACCGCTTCATGAGCCTGCATGAATTTGCGCGACTACTGAGGTTGGTAAGAGACAGGTCGTGGCGGCTCCTGAGATCGTGATTCCTCTGGCAGGGTCACAGCAGCCCTTGAGCCCTGAACTGGGGACCCCAGCGCAGCGCGAGCTTCCAAAGCCCCAAAGCTGCCTCCCGCGTCCATTACCTGGCACTGCCAACCGGTCTCCCCATCAGCACACGTGCACCCACCACGGCCCGGCTCGCCTCGCACACCTAGGGGGCGGGAGGCGGCGCGGGCCGAGCACGACCTGCTTACCTGGGCGGCAGCGGTGGCCACGCTGCCCGGGAGCACGGACGTGATTCCATCCGTGCCCAGCACCACGGTGCTCTGGCTCATATTCACCCAGCCCACGGCCGGGGTATTGTTCCGCTCCAGGGTGCCCTTGCCCACACTCACGTTAGCATCCCCCTCGGGGCCGCGCAGGGCCGGAATCTTACAATGCAGAGCGTTGCCGGGCCCGGCGGCCCCAGAAGGAGCTGCGGCCTGCGCGCCGCGCGCCTCGCTCAAGTCCCTCAGAGCTGCCGAGGCCGCAGGCGCCCGCGGGCTACTGAGTTTGCAAGCCCCCACTCCCTGCCGCTCCGCCTCACAGGCTCGCGCGTCAGGGGACTGGAAAGTTTGGGCGCCGGTGGAAGCGGACCTGGGCACACGCGGCGTCGGCGCCACGGCGGCGTCGGCGGCGGCGGCGGGGGGAAGCTCCTGCTCCGGGCTCGTCCTGGGCGCGCACGGGCCAGCATGGTGGCCCAGCGCCATCGCCGCCCCCAGGCTGTTGGCTGGTTGTTTATTCATTTCCTTGGGAGCACCGCAATCCTGCAAATACAACGTGAAGTTCGTGCACACACAAACATACACACACGCACAGAAAGTCACGGTAGCTCTAAAAATACCTGTATCTACATGTAAAGACGTTCACCACTCAGGTCCAGACACCACTCGGGTCCGTTCACCACTCAGGTCCCAATATCTCGGGAATAAACTGGCATCTGGATTTTTTTTTTCCTTCTCCAAGAAAAACTGTATTTCTCAATTTGCCTGTCTTGTCAATAACCAGATGGCATAAAGCAGTTAATATTCTCCTCCCTGATGGTGGGATAACTAAGAAAATAGGCAGAAATGTGTTTTTGTAGGGGGTAGCAAAGGAGGGTAGAAATAACCCTACAGCCATGAGCTCCCCGCCCTCTTTGGATTTCACATCACGGCTGTAGGGTGCCCACCTCCCCATCACCATAGTAGAAAGATTCTTTAATTTTCCGCCCCATTTCCTTTGTCATTCAATAATGCACATTGCCTTTTTTTTTTTTTTTTTTTTTTAAATAAGCTATAGGCAAGCTGCGGCCACAAAGCTGATGCCCTGGCACCTACGAGTGTTTCAGGCCAAATGGGTTGAACGAATCCCAGCATTTCCAACCCCATCTTCGCCCTCCAGGTAGCAAAGGCAGGAATAATGATCCCGAGCAAAACAAGAACAACAACCACCACACAATAACCATAACAAACCAGATGTAAAACACAAGACAGTAACCAGGTTTGTTATCTTACACAACCTACATTCACTCCCAGATTTCCAGATACGTAAAAGAACATGCAAAGTTTTTTGGTTCTCTTTCTCCCTCCAGTAACTAGTTACAAGAGTGTCCAATGCCCTTCATGCTTGGGGACCAAAACTCAGGACTAATTTTCATTTGCTTTTTCTCAACTGAGTTTCAAATTAAAAGATCTGCAAGTGATGGTTTTTCCATCTGGTTTCTCCACTCGTGTAATCTTTCAGGGCTTCCTGAATATTAGCACCAATATTTACTATTACACTGTAAGAATGACCATACTACCTTCACCTCAACCTCGTGCATCTCGTCTAACCGTCTTTCATAAATGCACAGGTCGGAACTCATTAATTTGCACCAAATCTAAACACCTTGTCTCCAGCAAGCATTGTTATCTCAAAAGCCTCTAGGACTCAGCGACTAGCCTCAGTACCGACACCTGGCTTTTCAGCACCGAGGACAGTGCCTGGGATCACAGTTAGAAGATAGGGATCTCGGTTCTACAGAGCTTCAGAAACCTCTTTCCGACCTCAGGTGATGCTCACAAGAACAAATACCTACGGCTGTGAAGATTGCCCTCCCTTCCTCTTCCAAAATGCATAGAACACTTCAAAAAGAAGTACTCTAAACGAATCTGCCCTTCCTCCACCCGCAGCTCCCTTTCCTCTAAAAAGAACAAAAGCAAACACTCACCATGTCTGACACGGGCAACAGATTGAACCGGCAGAGAGTGAAACCAGCTATTGAGAAGACTGGGTTTGACTCCAACAAGAGAGGCGCTTTCTATATCTCCTTGGGAAAGGCCAGGTTTGCGTCAGTGCAAAGCAAGGTGCCCTTCGTTTGACATTTTCTTGATAATACAAGTTTGATAAATCATTACCCCCTTGGATTCGAGTTTTAAAGGGACAACAGCAGAGAGTACGCTGGCCAGTTGTCCCTCGGGCAGGAGGGGGCTGCGTGTTCGGCGTGACTCATATGGGTCTGATTACTAAACCGAAGCTGGCGGGAGGGGATGACAGAAGTTTGCCTCCTCCTAATTAAGGGAAACATGGGAGGGACACGTCCCACTGCACCCAAGGCGAGGCGCAGCCGCCAACAGAGCGGATTGGGCTACGAGGTGGGCGAGGGGGAAGGAATTAAATTACTGTCATATTTCTGCCTTTCTCTTCCTCTGGTTCCCTTGGCTGTCTCTCTGAATCTGCAGGCAGTGGGTTCCACAATATTACCCTGAGATCGAGGGTCTGCATGTAACGGCACAGCTCTGCGATGGCCAGTGCTCACGGGTCCTGCATTTATAACATTTATAATGGTGTACCTGCCTGAGTGTATGTGGGCTTCAGATCCTCACAGCTCTACTCGCAGACAACCACTGTTAGAGGGCTGTTAGACAGCCCTTCCAGAAAACTAGGAGTTTCGCTTATACGTTGAGGTCTAGTATTTGCATTCCTATTGTATCTCTATTAACACAAAAGAAATTCTGAGTAAAATTATCACTGTTCTCATTGTATTTTTTAGACACCTCTGAAAATACTTTCGACAAATAAAGAGGACATTATTTCCAACAGTGATCTCGTTCTTAGGTCACTTTCAAAGTCAAACGGAAACCCATTCTTTTTTCATAGCCCTCTCAATAAAAACCCACCACAGCCAGGCCAGATGTGGAAGCGCAAGGTCTGAGAGATCCTCCAGAGAGCGATCTTCAAGAGCCAGGCGGCAGGATGGCCAACCAGGAAGCCACAAGAGGACGTTCTACTGTACTGCGGGGCAAGTGAGGGGTGGCCCTAAAGATTAAAAAAAATGGATTTTCTTGGTATAAAGCAATGGCTACCATCAGAAGAAAGGGAAAACACCTTTGCAAAGAAGGGTTGGTTTGGAGACTCCAAGGGGATTGGTAACAAAACCAATGTCTCCTTTCTGGCCAGCCTCATTCGGGGAACGCCTCGCCCCGGAGGTGGGGAGCCAAGGAGGGCACTTTGTCCCTTCCCTGACGCTCGCAGCCCGGCCCACAGCCTCGGGGTCGGCTCCGTTGCACTTGGCTGGGCCGTCCCCACGCGGCAGGAGGACAAAGCCGCGGAGGCCGCAGGCGGAGGCTGCGGCGGCAGATTGCGGTGAGCGCCCGGGGCACTGCGGGGGCCCCCTCCCGCCTCCTTCCGAACTGCTCGAGAGAGCTCGGGTGCCGCCGCTCACCGGCTCGCCAGTCTGGCCCTTCCGAGGGCAGCCAGCTGGGGACCCGCGATCTGCACTAGGATGGAACGATGCGTAGGTTTTCTTGATAAAGCCTTCCTGGCGAGCCGCCTTGCGGGGTTCAGGCCGCTTTTTATTGTAGTTTCGAGTTAACATTTATTAAGCTCTCAATATTGAACCATTGTGCAAGAGCTTTCCATGAATTATCCCATTTAGCTTTGGTAACAACCGTTGAGAAATTCCTAGTTCTAAAGCCCGGGAAACTGGGGTCTAGAAAGTCGCTTTCAAACCCGGGAAATTTTCCCCACCCTGCCCATTGGGACGTCGCGGGGGCCCAGTTGCACTGTCTCCGGAGGCCCGCTCCGAGGGAAGTCAGGCGGGGTCGGGGAGGAGGAGTAAGGGAGACTGGTGTGGGATCGGGCTGGGCTCTGGCTGGAAAAGGGTCAGCACAACAGGCGGGGCCGAGAAGCCCGCAGGGGCGCGTGTCTTGGTGGGCGCTGGGAAACATCCTAGACTCTGGGAACCACCCGGAAAGCCGAGGGAGCCTGCTGGGCGCTTCTTCCGAAACAGACCCGTTTCCAACGAGCCAAACGAGGATAGGAGAAGAAGGGTAAGGGCAGGCCTGACAGCCCCCACTTCCGCGCCAAGAGATGCGCCCCTGGGTCGGATTAGCCCCCCCCTCTGCAGGCCCTGGGCAGACTTCCACCGTGGACAGTCACGACTTGGAAAGGCTCTGGCCTTTCTTCGTGCGTCTGAGCCTCCCCCGCCAAATGCGGAAGCGGGTGGAGCGTCCACCTGCACCCCCAACATTCCGGGGCGCACTGACGTTCCAGGCTGGGGGGGGGGGGAGCCAGGTGAACTGCAGCCCTGAGCATAAGTGACGCTCCCGCCCCCGATCGGTCCCCAGGCCTGACGTGTCGCCTGCGGGCCCTCCCTGGCCTAGTGCGCACTTGAGTTCCAGCGTGGCGCCCGTCACGCGTCAGGCAGTTCAGAGGCGGTTGACGCTCAGGGAAAGCTGCGGGGTGGGGGCGTAATGGTGGTGGAGACGCTGCTTGAGCTCCCCACCTCACCCCACTTCTAGACGCAAGATTCTAGAAAGGAGGGGCTACGTTCCGAGTGGAGGCGGGGGTCTGGGCGGGGAGGCCAAGAGGGGTAGCTCCTAAACCGGCGGGGGGTCGGGCACCGTCGAGCAGCAGAGTGGGGGTGGCAGGGCGGGAGAGAGCCAGCCTTCAGAGGCTGGTGGCCCGGGGCAGCTCGTCGTGCGTACAGCTGTGTGTCAACGCTTGGAAGCGCCGGGATGGAGCCGCAGCATTAAAAAAGAATTAGAATAAAAAGCGCAAGTCTTCCGGACTTGGGTCTCCGCCCCCGCCCTCCGCGGCCGCCTGTTTGGAGTGATAATCCGGCCCGCGCGCGGCCGCCGAAGAGGCCGTAAATCCGCATCCATCACCGCGCAGCCATTCGGTCGGAATTAACCAGTCACTGTGGCCTTAATTACTTTGTCAAAGATGAAAAATAGTAATTGATTTCGCCCTCGATCACTTTGCCCCCGCTCCTTGCAGATAAGCAAATAAATAGCTGTTTTTGAAAACCCATGTCTCTCCGGCATTTGCTGGATGAGGGTGGGGAGTCTACTGAAGAAGAGGCCATCCCGTGGCAGTCCTGACCCAGTGTTTGTGCCACGACATTTGGGGGGCAAACTGGAACCCAAGAGGGAGAGGGCCTGGAGGTGGCCCTGCGCATTCCAGGTGCTGCGCTCCACAGCACTGGGGAGCGGGGCTGGAGGGAGAGGAGCCGGCCCTTTACACGCGACTGCTCTGGGGTTAGCCTGGCTGGCGGTACCCTACAGCCTCCTCGCCTCCCCAGGGCAGCAGGTGAGAAAGAGCTGAGGGACTAATTTGAGAGAGGAAGAAACTTGCCCAAGGCCAGCGGGCAGAGCCAGGACTTGAGCCCAAACCTGTGTTGCCTCTGGTCCACCCCACCACTCGGGATATAATTATAGCGAGCGCCTGTGTCGGTGTCCAGCTGATTTTGAGCCGTGAACACATTAAACTTCTATAGATGGTGGATGTGAGGGCTCTCAGTGTGGGTTTCAGGTGACATTAACAAGATAGTTAAGAAGCCCCGTGCAGTAATTTTGTCCCACTTGCCCACTACTGCTGAGTTCCCCTGCAGTGTTGTTTTGTGCTAAGAATATGGATTCTACAGACAGACTACACCACCTCCTAGCCTCTGTGACCTTGCAGGGGGAGGGGGGGGATCCTCGATCTGTAGAATGAGGATAATAAGAATATTAACCTACCTCAGGGGTTGTTTGAGGATTGAGAGTAGGCATGTGAAGTGCCTAGAGTGAGGTCAGCTGCCTGGTTTGCTATCAATAAGCAATTATTATTATTCAGTCTGGAAAAATGATCTGCGTGAAGTCCCTCAGATTTAGCAAGTAAAATCGTTGTTTCTCCCTGGTCCGGATGGTTTAAAATGGATAGACATGCACGGAGCAGAAAGCCTTACAGAGTAGATCGTCATTTTGCAACATTTCCCCTTCTCATTCAGTAGTTTGGTCACACAATAATCCAGTATTTATCTTCATTAAAGGAAAATTGGGAGCATTCTGAAAAAGTGCTCAAACACAGAGGCTGCTATGGATGTGTCCTGAGACACCTTTTGTTTAGATCAAGGTAAATCTCAACAAAAATGACAGAAGCTTAGAGCTGTGTAATCGGCTTTGCTGTCCAGCTCTCATTTGGACCTTGGGTGTCAGGGAGAACCCAACTAATCAAAGGCAGCTTCCCTCACCAAGGCATTTCAGCAGAGTCTGAACTTGGAAATCAAGGGCTCAGTGAAGTGACTAGTCTGTGTGCAAAATGTAGGTCTCAAATCCTGAGACTCAGACAGGCAGGGCGTTTGTTCCTGAGTCAGCAGTAGTGATGATTCTCACTACACTGCAGCAAAACACAGGGCAGTGGGCGCAGGCGCAGAAGCAGACAAGTTTAGAACAAGCTGCAAAGGACATTCAAGGTCATCTATAGTCCCACACATCTCCTTTTGCAGTGAGAAAACAGAGGTCAAGGGAGGAAAAGTGAGTGCTCAAGGTTACTTGCAAATTAGAAACAAATAGTAGCATCTATTCTTTAAAAGGGAGAGAAAAAGAAAAAAAAACCTATGCTACCCTTTGATCCAGCAATCTCGCTCTTGGCAACTCACCCAAAAGAAACAACAGCATGGTGCAAGAATGTTTATTATAGCATGGTTGATAAACAAAGGACTAGGGGAGAAATATCCACATTAGATCAATAGTATAGCTAAAATATGGAATGATTTCCAGCTGTTAAAAAGAGTGATTTAGAGCCACACAGTTGGCTCAGATTTTTATGAGGTGTGAGAAATTTTCACTGTGTGAGAAAAGCCAGATGCATTAAAGTGTGTATAATATGATCCCATTGTGTGTGTGTGTGTGTGTGTGTGTGTGTGTGTGTGTGTGTGTGTGTGAGAGAGAGAGAGAGAGAGAGAGAGAGAGAGAGAGAGAGAGAGAGAAAGGCACACAGACTGGCGATCAGTGTTGTAATTGTCATATTTATACATTTATGTAAAAAATGTATAAACAATTTTTTTAATTCAGTGCTAGAAACTACTAGTTTAATTAATGAGGATATTCACCAAACAGGCTACTTTTATTAGGAAGTACTCAGCCTCCATCTATTTTACTGTCTTCCTCTGAGGAGCAGAGCTCAGAAAAAGGAATTCAGTTAATTAAGGACCCGAGCCACTAATATTTGGCTAGTCTTCCTCCTAAAGTCCTGGCATTTCTATCTCCTAGCTCTGTTGGGTAGAACCTTTAAAGAACATGGTCTTGGGGAATACGAAGATGATCTTCAGTCTCCCACCCCCATCCTTGTAGAGTACATTAAACTATGAAATAAACTAAAATTACACTAAACTAAATCAGAAAATTTGATTTCTAATCCTTCCATAATGACAACATAGATGCTTTTCTGGTAAACAACATCTTTATTTCTTTCCTCTGTCCCTTTTTCTGGTCATTCTTTGGCTAGTCCTTTATACAACTGCTTTACTAGTTGTATACGCTTACTAATTAGTATTCTCCTTCCAGGTTCAAGTCTTCTATGTTTATTCATCTGCTCAAATTTCTCAAACCCCGAAATGGGAGATATCAGCCTTGTAGCCGAGGTCAACTCTCACATTACTGGAAATAAGAAATTTCTAATACATGAAGTACAAGAAAATTGCTATTTTATGTTTACAGTGTTAGTAAAGAAGATTCTTTTTTCTCTTGAATGTTCCTTTTTCCCCTAGCCTTCTGTTGCTGTCCTAGTTAGTGAGATTAAAAAAAAATTGAGTTCAACATGTCATGCAAACCTAGCAGGAATTCCCACAAGTAGAGCGGAACAGATGTTGGGAAGCATCACCATAAAAGCAGTTGATGGAGTTAACCAAGGCTATTGAGTCGAATCTGAACAAGGTTCAGGAAGGCAAAATGGTGAAGAGAATGGTCCAGGATGTGGGACTTTGAAAACTCAAGACTCTTTATACACCAGTAGGCAACACAGATAAGTTTCAGGACCTTATAATTTTGTCACTTGGTGGTACCCTTGTAAATTGGGCTTAGAGGGGCCATGGACATTGGCATCAAATTTGGTAATGTTGGTTCTAGCAATCTGCAGCATTCGATACAAGATGAGGCTATATAAAACACTGGCCAGCTCAGTCTACGATCTTTGACAGACAGCCCAGAGTTAATTTATCATGATGGTAGTTGTCTCCTGGGATATCACCATTAGAGCTTAGAAATGATCCATGAAATCTTTTAACATAATCTCTCAGGGTCTACATTCTACATTCTATTAAAAATAGAGTGTTTCTATTTTCAATCTCAATGTCTTCCTGGGTGGGATTAATATGATATGTTTATATATGTTGATCTTTTTATGGTAATTTAATATTAGACCTAAGTCCAGCCACTTACTAGCTGTGTGTTCTTGGGCGGTTACTTATCCTGTGAGCCTTGCTTCCCTTTTCAGTAAAATGGGGTTTTTGTAGTGATTAAATGAGATAAAGTATATGAAAGCGTCTGCAATAGTATTTGGCTCAAAGAGCTCCTCCTCCCTTGGGATAATCCAGTTTTAGTGGACTTGAAAGTTACTACCTGAATTGTGACACTATTCCCCTGGACAAATAAGAAAATGACTCATTTCTGTAGATCTTAATATTACTGGATTGTTGTCTAGGTTTTATTCTCCCTATCTTTCTTGATGGGACATGAACTTTGCCTAGTGCCTTTTTGTTTTGTTTTTTTTTGTTTTTTTTTTCTTTCTTACAAGTGTCAGGCCCAGTCATGTCTCTCCCTCTGCATCTGCAGTATCCTTTACCCAAAATGCTCTTCCCTCCAGGGTGAATTTCTAACTACACCTTTAGACTCATCGCCAAAAATGTATCTCCTCTCAGAGGCTTTTAATGAACAGAGTTAATATCTCCATCCCATGTGCTTCTCTAGCACTTAGTGAATACTAATTATTTCTGTGTATGTCTTTTCTTCTACAGAAGCCACTAGCCACTTGTGGATACTTAGGTTTAAATTAAGTGTAAGTTCCATTCTTCAGTCACACTAACTACATTCTTAGTACCCAAAAGCAACTTGCACTGGACAGTGCAGACAACATTTCCATCACTGCAGAAAATTCTATTAGATGGTGCTATTCTAAACTGTGAACACTTCAAAGGCAGAAGAGCTTGATTTTTTTTTTTAATTTTTTTTTTAACGTTTATTTATTTTTGAGACAGAGAGAGACAGAGCATGAACGGGGGAGGGTCAGAGAGAGGGAGACACAGAATCTGAAACAGGCTTCAGGCTCTGAGCTGTCAGCACAGAGCCCGATGCGGGGCTCGAACTCACGGACCATGAGATCATGACCTGAGCTGAAGTCGGACGCTTAACCGACCAAGCCACCCAGGCGCCCCAGAGCTTGATTTTTTAAAAGCCTATGTATTTCTACTTGGACTGACACACAGTAGGCACTTAGTGCGTTTGAATGAGTGCCTTAAAAATCCTAGAATAGCCTCCTAATTTCTTTTTTTTTTTATTTTTTTAATGTTTTATTTTATTTTTGAGAGAGAGACAGAGCCTGAGTGGGGAGGGGCAGAGAGAGAGGGAGACACAGACTCTGAAGCAGGCTCCAGGCTCCAAGCTGTCAGCGCAGAGCCTGATGTGGGGCTGGAACTCACAAGCTGTGAGATCACAACCTGAGCTGAAGCTGGACACTTAACCGACTAAGCCACCCAGGTGCCCCAAGCCTCCTAATTTCTTATATGTCACCTTACTGCCTTCTCTAAAACCTATTATTTTGTGTTTTTATTAGTTTTCATTTTTGTTTTTCTCATTACAAATATAATACGTTTATTACAGAAAATTTGGAAAAGCTCAAAGAACATAAAAATATATATTCCACCACCCAAAAATACATCCTATTAACATTTTGCTATAAGATTTTCTAGACTTTCATGTGTAGAAAGATGGCTTTTGTTCTTACAAAACTTAGATAGTGCTATTCACAGTCTTTTGTGACCTGTCTTTTTTTTTCCACTTATAATATAGAGGTGATACATCTCTGCCCTATTGCCATAAAATGTACATTATCATTTGTAACCATTTTTAATTGTACACAGATTTCATTGTACGCAATTTAACCAAAAAATAATTACTTCACATTTGCATTGTTTCCAATATTTAATATAAGTTATATATAAATTACTATTTAAAGGACTTGCATATTTTTGAAAATTGGACCTATCTTATCGGGACCAGATTTTTTTTTATGTCTGACCCCAAGACACGGACATGGAGCTGCCTATGAAGACGTACTTGAGCTCTGAGCAGAGGGTGACAGTGCTCTGTGGTTTGTTTCCATTTCTCTTCCCAGAGATGCCCAGCAATCTGTGAATCCCTCTGGCTATAAAAAGGCCATGGGAACAAAAAGCTATAGTATGTTTCCATAAAGACTAAATCAGTTTCTCTTTAGCATAAAGGAGTTTTCTTTAATGGAAAGGATATTACTTGGTAAATACAAATATTTGTAATTGTCAGTATCACACAATATCCAAATTTTACAACTATTAGGACCAAACAGAGAAGCCCATCTGTTTACACAGGATTTAATTAAACAGTTGTGAGAAATAATGCAAACATCATTGAAATGTGCAGGATTTGTGAATGCTTCCTCTGCAGTGGAAATGCCTGATTCAGGGCTCTCTCTGTTTTTTACAGATTATATGGATGATGGCATGTTTTTCCAAGTCATTAACTTGGGCACAGCTCTGGGGCCGAATGAGAAGCTACATCCAAACCATTCTAAGAGTCTGGGTGATTGGTGGAGCTGACAAAGGAAAGGCCCTCTGTCACTCAGCACTGTGGGAGCATTTGGAGAGTGTGATTGCCTATGACAACTCATGGTTCAGTGATTCCATTGTTTCATGAAGGCCTGGTTTCACTGATACTAAGAGAAAAATGTGGATTGTGCCCCCACATGGGTTATTCAAGGTGACATTGTCAAAGACATTTCCAAAAATTGTTTTCTCCTTTGGAACTTCATTCTGTCATTTTGGGCATTAAAATGGGTTTTTTGTTTTACACTATAGAAAAATATAAGCATAAGGAAGAAAATAAACATCATCTCACCGGGACTCTTTTGTTTGTAAGGGACAGAAACAAACTCAAAATTACCTGAAGCGCAAGGTACCAAGTAATGGCGAGGTCAAGGTACAAATGGAATGGACTTCAAGGTGGGCTGGATCCCAAGCTGCCCACAGTATCAGGATCCTCGCTCTGAGTCTTGGACCCCATTGGTCCATCTGCCACATGTTTTCAGATTGTCATGTCATAGAAGTCATGCCATCCAGAGTTCTAAGTTCCCATTTTCATAGACTATCGTCTACAGGGAAAGAGAAAGCTATATCTCTACTTCAGTTTGGGAAGTTTTGGGAAAAGACTGTAAAAGGCCAGACCCTGAGACAAGGCCTTTGATGTAGGTGGATAATTTGGGAGGGTGTCCTAGATGAGGGAGCAAGGAAAGTAAGACAGGGGTGGGAAAAGAGTCAGTAAGGAGAGCACTAATGAGTGAGTGAGTTACCACTGTGGGAAATTGTAGTTTAGGCCCACTGGGGACCCTCTGAGGCACCATGTGGAACAATGGCAGAAATCTCCCACCAAGGGACAAGGAAGGTAGGAGGCAATTTGTCACAGACTCTCATCGCTTCCTGGCTGAAGACTGTTCCTGAGGCTGTTAATCCCCAGTTCTTGTGGGTACTCTGCACTTGAGCTGGGCAGGTTTCCATAGTGCTGGAAAAAGTTTCTACAGTTGTAAAATGGAGATAATAAATCTTGCCCAACTCTCAAAACTGAGGTGAAGATCAAATAAGATAATAGAATGGAGAGAGCTAGTCAATTGTGAAATACCATGCAGTCATAAGAACTTGAATCTGCTACTCCACTGTTCATGGATCTGAGGCCCATAGATCCTTTCTGAGTCACACAGGTGTCCATGTATGTATGTGTGTTGCAAGACAAGGGTGTTTCTTGAAGAGGAGCATGATTGAGAAAGTCACTTATCCTAAGGATAGGGCCACTGATGGACCTAGAACAAGAAAATGATCCCATGAGCCAGATGTGGCCATCTGCTAGCTGTATCCTCCACTATTTGTACTCTTTTTCTTCCATAGTAATTGGGTTTAGCTGGGCACATAGCAATCCAGTTAAAGATGACATATCCTTATCTTCCTTAGAGCTCAATGAGCCCTTGTCACTAAATTCTGCCAACGAGGTGTGAGCAAACGATGTGCACCTTCAGGATCTTGCCTTAAAAACCTTGAGCGTATGCTCCCCCTTCCTGTTGGCTGAGAGATGATGAGAGCTGCAACTACCTCTAGACCCACAAGTAAAAGCTACATATTAAGAATGGCCAGGCAGCCTACCATCTCTTAGCTAGGACAGGAAAGACAAATAAATGTATCTAGTTAAACGGGTGTCCTTTCAGGTTTCTTTGTTATAGCAACTTACACTTTACCCTAACTAACACGCTGCATGTTCCATACAATGTGCAACTGAGCTTGCCCTAGGTGGGAGCTTGAGTCTTCTGTCAAGTTGAGGCAGTGTCCATGCAACCGACTACAGGATTACCTGCCATTCTGGTTGATTGGAAAACCAATGGGCCATTTTTCTTAAAAGCCATTTTCTGTCAGCCTACCCTGCCAAGGTCACCTACAAGAGGCAAGCAGTGTCTATATCAGATTAAGGGCAGAGCATGTGTCAAAGAATACTCCGTCATTCTGTGTGCTGTTGAGCTGGCTCCCATTAGTTAGCTGTACCCCACTCATGAGAATAGGTATTTGTGTGCCTGCTAGGATCCAGACACTGAGTTTGGTACTTCATATCATAGCCTTAAGGCAGGTGGTATTTTTCAGACCAAGAAACAGTCTCAGAGGTTGAGTGATGCAATACAGAGCCTAGGTGTCAAGGTGGATTGGTTCAGTCTACAGCCTGTGCTTCTTCTACTACATGGACTGCCTTCAAATAAAACGCCTACTTCCAAGTATGGTTTGAGGTTGCTTAAGTAAAGCTGGCATCTACCTATTGAGATGAGAATCCTAGGGCTTGGAAGTCCTTCCCCCAAACCATTCACTAGTCCCTCCCCAAAACCATTCTAGGCTTTTATACTGTGAGAGGATTTTTAATGTCTGTGAGCAAGTGTGACTATGCACCTATGAGCATGTGTACTGGGTACTTTTGAGATCTGATGAAAGCTATGGAAACATTCACACCGTTATGGGTTGAATTGTGTCCTCCCCCCAAAATATTTTGCAGTCCAAAGTCACAGTAACTCAGAATGTGGCCTTGTTGGGAGGAAAGTCTTTACAGAGGTAATCAAGTGAAAATGAAGTCATCAGGGTAGGTCCTAATCCAATAAGACCAGTATCCTTATGGAAAGAGAAAATTTGGACACGGAAACAGACAAACATAGAAGATCTTGTGAAGGGACATAGAGAAGATGGCCATCAAAGGAGGCTTAGAATAGATTTCTCCCTCACGGCCCTCAAAGAAATCAACCCTACTGATTGATACCTTGATCTCAAGTTTTTAGCCTCCAGAGCTGGAGACCACGACTTTCTGTTGTTTAAGCCACCCAATCTGTGGTCCCGGCAAAATGATATAAAACTACACATATGCACATACACCATGAGTTTTGCACACAAATTCTGGGGATTCATCCATGGACCCCTGTTGAAGGACCACTGCAAAGTTCTGTTTCCTGAAAACATTCCAATGTCCATAATAATGACAATCCTAATAAAAACAAAGAACTGTTTTAAAACACTGTTCTAAGGGCTTTACATGTATGTAATCATTTAATGTTTCCAGTAACAGCAGCAGCCACAAGAAGCTAATACAGATTTTGGTACTTGGAAGTGGGATGCTTCTCTAATAAATATTCAATAAACTTGGTGGTTTAAAACCAGATATTCATCTTCTCAAAGTTCTGTATGCCAGAAGTCTGCAATCAATATCCCTGGGCTAGAGCAAAGGTGTTCGTAGGGCTGTGCTCCCTCCGCATGCTCTGGGGAGAATCTATTCCTGCCTCTTCCAGCTTCTAGAGACTGCTAGCATTCTTTAGCTTGGGGCCACATCTCTCCAATCTCTGTGTCTGTCTCCACATCACCTTCTCTGTGTGTGAAAATTGTCACCCTTTTATAAGGATACGTGTGATTGCATTTTGGACACCTCTGGATAACCCAGGATAATCTTAACATCTCAAAGTTCTTAACCTCATCACATCTGCAAAGAGGTTTTTTGTTTTGGGGGGATTTTTTTGCCATAGATGGCAGGCACAATAAAGTCACCCCCCCCCCAAATTCCCCAAAATTTCAACCCATTAAGGCATCAGCTCAAACCCAAAATCTCATCTAAATATCAAGTCAGAAGAAGTCCCAAATCTCATCATTGATAAATCATCTCCATGAAACTGTATGATCCATCCTAGGACAAACTTCCTTTCCATCCTGGAACCAATAAAATTAGAAAACAAGTTATCTACTTCCAAAATACAACAGTGGGGCAGGCGGTTATAGACATTCCCATTCCAAAAGGGAGAAGATGGAAAGAAGAAAGAGGTCAACCTTTCAAAATTTCTAAACCCATCAGTGAAAATTCCATCAGGTGTCAAGGCCTGGGAACAATCCTCTATGGCTGGAGGTTCTGCATCTGGGCCCATGACTTGAGGCACATGCTATTGATATGCTCACTTTACAGATAAGAAAAAGGCACTAAGTGGTAAAGAACCTGCACAAGATCATATAGCCAGTGAGAGGCTGATGAGGGTGATGTTCCCCCAGGCTGACTGCAGGGACTCCCTCCACAGATGTTCTCTGGGTTTATGGAGGGTCCCAGAAAGGTATGGAGACTGTTGCTGCAAATGAAAAATACCTTCCTAATAATATTGTCTTTAAAAATACTTCTAGAGCAAAAAAGCACACATGCCAGCTGTACTTCGCACCTCCTGTCTCCACTCTTTGTGGTTACCTCGTTGATGAAACCAGACTTCTCAAAGCATGAACACTCAGAAGGAAGAAGCCCTGGGAAAACTGGATGCAGTTTTGACAGCGGGTTCAGATGACTGTCCTATACAGGTCATGCATGTTATAGAAGTTCCTATATTGGTTGAGAGTGTGGGCTTTCGAGTCAGACCTAGTTTGGGGTCTTAGCTCCTCTACTACTAGCTATGACTTCAGGCAAGTAATTTTTAACTTCTCTATGCTCTAGTTCCCTTTTTGGGAAATGAGATAACAATAGGACCTATGCCATGTATTTGGGAATGAGTGAAGTAATATATAAAAACTGCTTAGCATAGTCCTTGATATATATGAGCTGTTGCTAATATTATTATTTTTGTTATTTCTCTTTGTTATGGAGTGATCTCTAGAGCTGATACCGTCTGGTGATGGTGGTTTAAAATCTGATCAATTCAGAGACTACCAAACTTTTAAAAATATTTTTAAAAGGGGATGCCTGGCTGCCTCAGTTAGTAAAGCATGCAGCTCTTGATCTCGGGGTCATGAGTTCAAGCCCCAGATTGGACCTAGAGCTTACTTAAAAAACAAAAAGTATACATATCTTTTTAATTTTTTAAAGTTTATTTATTTATTTTGATGGGGTGGGGGGAGAGATTAGGGGAGGGGCAGAGAGAGAGAGAGAGAGAGAGAGAGAATCCCAAGCAGGCTCCACGCTGTCAGCACAGAGCCTGATGCAGGGCACTTATTCATGAACCGTGAGATCATGACCTGAGCCGAAAACAAGAGTTGGATGCTTAACAAACTGAGCCACGCAGGCAGCCCAAAAGTATACATGTTTTTCCGAAGAAAATGTCTCATGCATCTTCAGCCCTTTTGTTACCCAAACAAATTCTTGTGCCCCTTTCCAAGTTCTTCCTAAAAAGCAACAAGTGGGATCGTTAAGTAAATTCAATTTTCATCCTTCTAGATCTCACAAAATACATACACCTCCCTTTCTTTTCTCTTTCCCGTAGCTCTCTGTGTGATGGGGGTGGGGGATAACCTTTAGGGAAGAAAGGGTTACCAGATTCATAAACCAGTGTTCCAATTACTGAGCTTTTGAAAAGAAAGATGCCATAATTGCCCAAGGTGAAGGGAAAAGAAAGAGGTAAGAAAGTAAATTATCATGAGGATAGACGGTAGTAGCTTTCTGAAGGCCCAGGAAGTATTTTCCCCTGTCTTGCCTGTCAAGAGACATGAGGGAATAAAACTGCATACTAATAGGGTGCCTGGGTGGCTCAGTCTGTTAAAGGTCCAATTTTGGCTCAGGTCATGATCTCATGGTTCACATGTTTCAAGCCCCACATCAGGCTCTGTGCTGACAGCTCAGAGCCTGGAGCCTGTTTCAGATTCTGTGTCTTCCTCGCTCTCTGCCCCTCCCCGGCTCATACTCTGTCTCTCTCTCAAAAATAAATAAAATATTAAAAAATTTTAAGAAAAATTGCATACTAGCCAGAAAATACTTGTATTGCAACCATTCCTGTGCTAGATCTTTCTCCTCTATTTACACACACACACACACACACGCACACACACACACTGTAAAGGATAACTTTGTCAGGACAATCCAACTAAAGTGGGGGATAAGGATGAGTTGAAAGCCCAGACAGTGGGTGTTCCTCTGCTACTGGTGTGAGTGGCAAGGAAAAGCAGGATAAAACAAAATAAATCAAGAAAGATACTGGAGGAACAGTTATCTGGAGTTGATGTCCTTTAAACTACTGTTAGTTCCTACATCCTGTCTTTGATTACAGCCTCCATCTTTAGAAAGCCAAATGTGGACAAGGTCAACACAATTGCTTACGGACACCTGGCCCAACACGGGCTGTTGAATATCTTTTGGCTGATCTTGTGGTTTTTCTTAATGGAATCACGTTTGTTCATTGGGGGTCTTATAAGCACATGGGTGTATTGTCTTTTGAAGCAATGATGGGAATTTTTCCCGCAGTAGCCCTCTAGATCTCACAAAGCTGCCAATTTATAACTCCTTTCACTGACTTCATGTGAAAAAGACTTCCCAATTGGGTTGATGTTTGACTTGGTTTACTTTCTGTACACTGTTCACACTGTATGAACTATGTTTATTTATTCAGTAAATAATTATTGGGCAGTTTCTCTAGGCAAAGTATCCCTGAGAATATAATAAACTAGACAGATGTACCCCTGACTTCATTAACTTTACAACCTATCAGGGAAGAGGATTATAAGGCTATTGTGACGGAGTATGATAAAGCTTGTATTAAAAACAGCAAACATTAATGGAATGATTATCGGGAGTGAACTACAAAGGGCATTAATATACATTAACTAATTTACCCCCTATGAACATTAGATAAAGTTAATAATTTCTTACTCCCATTTAATAGACAGAGAGGATAAATAACTTGTCTAAGGTTACCAACTAGTAGGCAGTTGAGTTGGGTGATGGACCTGGGCAGTCTGGCCTCAGAGCTGGTGCTTTTAGCCATTATGCTATAATTAAAGAAGCTCTAGGTGCACAAGGTCAGCAGACAGAGCTCTTTAATGAGCAGGATTTAGTCAGGTAACTGTAAGTATTTCCAACATAAACACTTTTAGCTTCAAGTAATGCTCAGCCAACAGTGGCATAAATAAGGAGGGAGTTATTTTTCTATAGTAAAACGTCTGGGGGTGTTTCTAGCATTGGTGCAGAGGGTGTAGGAAGTCTGGGTTCCAGGAGGGGCCTCCCACTGCTCTACCACATGTCCATGTCCTTAGCCAATCTCTGGAAAAGAAAGCTAGGGGGACAAGAGGCTGAGAGTTTTTGCTTGCATACCTTTCTCTTATCAAGAAGGGAAAATCTTTCCAGATATCCTATACCAACTTCCTCTTACAAATCATTAGCCAGAACTGGGTTATGTGCCCACCTCTGGACTAGGACAAGGGCCCACCTTCCCTGAGACCAACAAATTTCTAGGATTCTGTTAGGTAAAAAGAAAAGGAAGGGTGAATTTTGAGTTGGTAACAAATAGGGTCTGCCAAAGGGAATCCCAAGTGCAAAAACTAAGCAGAAAACCAGAACATGACAAAAACAAGGGGTGGGAAGAAGTTTGGTGTGGCTGGAGATAAGCTTAACAGATGGCAAGAGGTGAGGCTGGGAAGGTGAGAGCCCAGACCATGAAGGACCATGCATGACACCTTAGTGAGTATACACTTTGTCCTGTAGACTGAGGAAAATCAATAAAGAATTGTAGACAGGGCATGACCTGAGATGACTTATCATTTTTTTGCAGCTTAGTTAAGAATATTTGAAGGGAACAAGAAAGATGAGAGGCAGGGAAACTAGTTGGGAAGATGTCCTGAGCTCTTGCACATACATGGTGGTGGAGTGAGGTAGGCAGCCACATTTGGGAGGGAGAGCTAAAGATGGTGATTGGATTTGGGAGCAAGGGCCGAGGGGCACAAGGGAACTGTGAGGGATATTATCTGTATTTCTGTTAGTAAAAACACTTTCATGAAAAGACAGAACTGCCAAAACCAAGCCTTGGGATTCAAGTTCACAATAGTGAGTTGGCAATTACTACAGACAGAAATCCACAAAGGTCATTCAGTTTTGTAAATTTGAAATTTATTTTACACACACACACACACACACACACACACACACACACACACACACTCATATTAAATAGTTCCTCAAGGCTTACAATAAGAATCCCAACTCACACCATTAACATTGTTACTCCATGGAGGCATCTACTTAATTTAGTTGTCTCTTCTGAAATCTATCTCTATGATTTCAACATAATCATACTATTTCTTGACTTCCAATTATTGAAGACAGGATTTAGATTTCTCCCTGTTTTACCTCTCCATCTTCCGTCACACACGTGCACAAGTCACATCCAGCCCCCAAGCTTCACAATGATATCCCAATATCACTGTATCATAATTTGGGGTTAAAACAATATTCAGCATTTATTATGGTTGTGTGAATATTATTCACAGGGGAGACATGTTGAACATTATGATGCACTTTCTTTCCTTTACAACTTTTTTTATTATAAATTGCCTAGCTTCCTATGATCTAAAAGTAAATCATTATGTAACTCTCCCCTAGAAATGTAAATATTGTTTCAATATATTCAAACACATTAGCTTATCTAATGATATCATTTTGTTTCTTGAATACATCCATTGGTGAGCCTTCAGTCCTCCTGTTCCAATGTGGACTGGCTGCTCTCTAACTAAGCCTGTGCACCAATTACCTATTTCTGCACCACAAATTGCTTTAAAATGTGGTGGTTAAAGACAACAATTATTCAGCTCAATTCTGCAGGTTGGTGAATTGGGCTGAGCTCTGCACACTGGTCCTCCTAGGCTCAGCTGGACTTCCTTAGGCATCTGCAGTTAACTGCAGCCCTGCTTATGGGGCTGCGGGTGGAGTGGCTGGCTATAGGATGGTATGCCCCATGATCTCTTATCCTCCAGTGGGTTAGCCCAGATTGCATGGTGGAGACAAGGGCTGCCTAGACAGAGGAAGTAATTAACCAAGACCTCTTGAGGCTGGGATTAGAACTGGTTTGGTATGACTTCCATCACATTTTACTGGCCAAACAAGTCACAATGGCAGTCTATAATCAAGGGGTAGAACAGATTCCAAGTTTCAGTGAAAGATTCTGAAAGTCAGTCTGCAAAGAGCACAGATATGGGAAGGTCACAAACTGGGACTATCAACTGAAGCAACTCAGCAGTCTGATGCATAGCCATTGTGCTGGGGTCTCCTCTCACTACCATCAGGTTTCTGAAACCATAGCAGTGATTTTAACCGCATACGCAGGAAGATGGGGTTGAGAGGGGTGGGGGTGAAGGTCGTGGCTCAGCTGGTGCTGGTATCTCTGAGGGCACTGTAGATTCTACAAGTGTTGGGAAGACTGGATTTAGCTGTTGCTCAAGAAAAAGGTTCTTCTGCCAGGGTGAAGAAGTGGCCAGTGTGATCCTCTCAGGAACTGCAAGGAGACAGGAAGCAAACAGGAAGAAGCAAGTCCCTTCTTCCTTCTCCAGCCCTCCAGTTTCCTTCTAGCAAGCCCCTTCCTCATTAGCACAACTTAACAGGGAGCCAGCTGGCCAAGGCAGAAGGGGTTTTCAGAGTCTGGACCTCAGCATCATGTAGCAGAGTATTAGAAATATGAGTTTGCAGTTGTGAGACAATATGCTAATAATGGGCAGGTCCTGTTTTCTGTTTTTTATGTCTTCCTTATTTGTTGCAACTTCCTAAAAAAGATGCGTGTAAGATAATTTCTTTAGGTCTTTAATGTCTAAAATATCATCAACCTACCATCACAATTACAGTTTGAGTGTATCCTTACGGTATTTTGAAAGCATCTCTCCATTATCTTCTAGCATCTACTGTGGCCACCAAGTCTGATGCCATGTGTATTTCACTACCATGTTTTCACTGTTGATTGTTTGTTAGGATTTTCTCTATTCCCAGTATCCTGAACTTTCATAGTGATTTGCCTTAGTTCTATTTTTTTCCCTTTCAATTTCATTTTGCAAAGTGCTTAGTGGGCCTTTTCAATTTAGAAACTCAGTTCCTTAAGTTCTGAGAAACTTTATGGAAATTTATTGAAGTCTTTGATAACTACTTCACTTATTTTTTCTCTATGGTATTTCTATTAATCACTTGTGGCATCATCTAATTTTCTTAACATTGTTATTTTACTGTCAACTGAGTAATCCTCCTGTAGTTTAATAAGGTGCCCCTACCTTCAGCAGTGCCTCGTATTCCAAGATATGAATCCTTCTGGTTTCACCTCTCCCAGGGTACATCTTAACTCTGGGATATGGACAGGTATTCACTTGATTGTGTGGGGCAGGGCCAAAGACACAGAGAGTCACAATAGTTCCTCTTACACAGACTTTCAGCCCGTTCTTCTGTTGGTAGCCCCACCTGAGCTCTGAATTCCAGATGTACTTGGTGCCTTCAATTTCTGAATCTCTGGGAATCTATAGCAGGAACTAGTTACCTTCTTGGTGTCCCCCACGTTAGGCTTTGCTTTCCATTTCCATTTCCATTAGGTCTGCTAAGTCGATCTCGTTTGCCCACCTGCTTTTATCTCTTTCAGTCTACCTCTGACTCTGTCAGTACCACTGGAGAGTATCTCTATCGAGAGGCAACAAAGACATGATCGTCTTAACTGAGAAAGATGGGGGATATGCTTCAGAGGTTGTGCAATAATGTCCCCCAATGAATCAAGGTATCTGAGACTTTTTGTAGCCCCCTCCCACACTGAATCTGTGATTTGCCAATGAGATATTAGCAAATATGAGTCAAGCAGAAGCTTGAGAACTGGGTATTATTCTCTGATTGCTAGGAACCCCAAGACCACAGGGTGAAGAAGCAAAAGCCAGCCTCCTGCAAAGTGAAAGACAATAGGGAGGGAGAAGTTAACCATCCCAGCAGATCCCAGCCCTCAGTCACACCAGCTACCAGCTGACTGCAAAAAAGTGAAATCAGTTCATATCAGCAGAAGCGCCACCCACCTCAGCCCAGCCCAAACCACAGACTTACACACTTGTGAACAAATAAAATGATTTTTGTACTAAGCCATGAGTTTTGTTGTGGTTTGTTATGCAAGTACTAACTGATACACAGATGTCACGTTGAAATTTCCTCGTTTATTTCCTGTGTATTTAGGGATCACAAGTCAAGGCTATGCTGTTTTTGTTCTATGTGTTCCTGTAAGGCTACACTTCTCTTTATCCCTTTATCTCCATTTTATTATGGTTTTGGAAAGAAATAAAAGTAGACATTCAAGTCAATTCCATCACATTCAACTGCAAGTCTCCATTCACTTCTTCATCTGTCCAAGAGATCTATACTGAGACCTAGTGGATATTAGCACTTGTGATGCAGCTCTCATTTAATCTGTACAATAACACACTGCATTAGGCATTGGTTTCCCCTTTAACAGATGAGACCACCAAGACTCAGTGAGGTGAAGGGACTTGCTGGAGGTCACACAATTAATAAGGAGCATTGCTAAGATTTGTTCTCTCAGCTTAGTATTAACAAAGCCCCTGGCAGTTCCAATAGGCTTTGTTGAACGAGAAAATAGATGGCAGAGCTGCAAAAGCTAGGGATGGATGTAAGACGCATCACTGAGTAGACTCGGCCAGCTGGCTGACTGGGTATGAGAGGTGAAAAAGAAACAATGACTGTGAATCCCACGACCATGGGATAGCACCACAGACAAAAGGGGACAACAGAGGCATGGACATCTTAATTGGGGAAGGTGAAAAATGCGCTTCTGAGGGGCTATCCCGGATCCTTCTTGTTCTCCCCTGCATCAAGGTTCTGCTGAGCATGGTTGTCAGCACTGTTTGTGGTCTGCTTGTATTGGGGAAGATTGGTTGGTGCCACTTACAGGACGTTTTCTCAGGGTAAATGGTAGTTCCTGATCATGCTCCTCAGTGGCGGGTGGGGAGCTAAGCCCTGTGAGGTTCAATATGGTTAATGGCTGTCAAATGGTTAAAACTCCAGGCATTGCTTGGGAAGTATTCCCAAAAGGCCGCCAAATGACTCTTGTGCTCGGTGTAAGGGAAGTTAAGTGCCGAGAAAAGTGTGTTCAATTTAGATCCATCTGGTCTGTTGCTTCTCCCCTTTCTTTTTCTCCAGGAAAGAACTATTCAAAGATACCTTGTGATTGCTTTAACCTGCTAGGAAGCCAGGGTGTTGCCTGCCCAGCATGTTGAAGAGCAGAGAGAAAAACTGTTCTAATTCTAATTGGTAGCAAGCTCAGCTCAGAGCAGAGCTCACCATCCAGGGTGCTGGCTACCCAGGACACAGACCTTGGGAGGAAAGAAGGGTGTGTGGTTCGAGAACATGTCTAGAAGAAAGCAGAAGTGACCTTTGCTAAATATGGTCTCTTACCATACCTTCTAGCCAGAATGTGAACACCTGGAAGCTTGGATGAACAATGTCACTGGGTTCCAAACAAGAAAACCAAAACCATATATTCTGGGTTTTCCAAGCATGCCCAACTCCAAATACACATTCTCAGCATTGGAGCACGAGTCTGGAGTAACTGGTCAGTGACTCTATAAACTGCATGGGCTTATAATAAAAGACATTCAACTATGGAACCCTACATGGCTGTTACTAAAAATGAGGTAGATAATAACTTACATTTATGAAGCATTTAACCATATGTCAATCACTATTCTATGTGTTTTACTGCTTTTTTTATTTTCAGTTCCCCCACCCTCACCCTGGGTAACCTCAAGAGGAGGTCCTGTTATTACCCTAGTTTTACACGTAAGTATACCCAGGCTCAAGGAAGTAAGCTAGATGGTTCAACATCTATAGCTGGTTTCTCTGTGGTTTAGCTCTGCCCTATTCCATATGTCGACTTTCCACAGGCCAGATTTTATTCATGGATGCAAAATAGCTTCTGGCAGAAACTGAGGCCACATAATGCCTCATTCATATCCAGGAGGAGAAAAAGAGTGACAGAGAAACAGAGAGACAAAGAGAAAGAGACAGAGTCAGCCCTTTTCCTACCACCACACACCATTTCTAAACTTTATTCCAACAAAACCAGACTGAACTAACTAGGAGAAAACCACATGTTGATTGGCATAGCCTAAGTAACTCATCCCTGAACCATCAGTGGAGCAACAGGGCTGGGATGGTCCTGTGTGATTAGATCAGTCATGGCCTATCCCTGAAGCTTGGGATGCAGGCCATCCTTACTAAATGGCAATGGCTACTTTCAAATGGGAATAGAGATAAATGTAAGAGCAAGATGAATGTCCATTCATTTGATCCTCGCAGTACTCTGTGAATTAGATCCCATGGAGAGATGAGAAAAATGACTTCTGAGAAGTTAAGCAACTTGCTCAAGATCACAAAGCTAGTAACTGGCAGCACTGGAATCAAAACCCATGTCTATCTGACTCCAAAGCTCAGGTACTTGGCCACTAGACTCTATTCCCCAAATCTTATACACTGCATGGGTCTCTGGTTCCCTCTAAGAGAAACCTGTTCCTGTGATCACATCTCTCTGTGCTGGAGAACTCCTTGGGTCCAGGATGAATCTCCTCGAATATAAAACAAGGACTCTTCAGGGAGCCTAGGCTATGAGCTCAGCTTCAGAGACCTTTGGATTTCAGCCTCACTTTGGGGAGCAGCGCACGCCTACCTACTTGGGCTCTGACCAAGAGATTACTCTACAACCAGGACAGACAGTTCCTATTCTCTCAGTGGTCATTCATCACACAGTTACTGAGCATCTGCTCTCTGAGGACTCTGTCTGAACCAAAGCCTGAAATGTTGTTTCCAGTGTCCTTGTCTAGTCTTTCATTTTGGTCTGTTCCTTTCTTTACTACACCCAGAAGCCTTCTCCTCCTCCCGGAGTATAGGGTGGCTCTTTGTCTCATACCTGCATCCAGCCCATTTCCTTTCTTTGGGCCCAGCACTTCTAGGACAATAACTATTTGCCTCTTCCGAAAATTTCAGTTAATTAACAATGGCTGCCTTGAGAAAGAGGCAGAGTCCGTATCCAGCCTCAGAAGGCAGGCGTGCCATAATCAATTAGTCATGTTTGCCATAGGAGGAAAGGTTGGAACTGCAGCCTGTATGGTGGATATTTGACATTCCTGGGCTCATAAACTGGCTGAAGCTTCACGTTTGGGACTCACAGAACCAGCTGCCCCCATTACAGCTCCCTGAAGGTGAATTTCCTGTGCTAGTATAATACTGACAATCTCTGGACCCCTACCTGCCTCTTGCATAACTCTGAATGAGGCTGAGCTTTTTACACGCTAGGTACCAAAGGATGGAGCAGTCTGGAGGGAAAGAAAAACAAGGCTGATAAGATCTGATATAGGCCAGAGAGCTCTGAAGTGTGGTTTAGAATGTCTGGGTTGAATGCCACTAAGCACTAACTCATTCTACGACCCTGGGCAAGTCTTCGCCCCTCACTCGGCTTTAGTTTCCCCATGTGATGATGGGCTACATCAGGAATCGTTGGTGGGGATGAAACCACTTCCTAGGGGGCGATTTGTATTTCTATAGGGACATTTTCAGTGTCACTGTGATTAGAGGCTGTTTCTGGAATTCAGTGGGCAGGAGACAGGAATGGTAGATAATCTATTACATGTAGGACAGTCCCTCACAGTGAACTGTCCCTCACATCTGTCCCATGTCCTACTGGACACTCATGTGCAGGAAAAATTTGCTCATAATTACCTGATGCTGAAATCTAGCTCTGCTTTAAATATGAACACAATTCATTTTTGGCACAACTGGTATACATCAAGTTTTTGAAAAATGGAATTATCACATAAATCAAGTGTAGAGTACATCTTAAAATTGTTGTATTGAGTTGTGATTTACATACTATAAAATTCACTCATTTTTAAAGCATTATCAGTTAAGTGTTTAATCAGTTCAGTGGTGCTGGTAAGCTTGGTAAGTCGTGCAACCATCACCATGATGCAGACTCAGAACATTTCCATCCCTTGCACCTGTTTGCAGTCAATTCCCACTCCCACCCCAACCCTAGGCAACCACTGATCTGCTTACTGTCTCAATCGAGTTGTTTTTTCTAGAAATTTTACATAAGTAGAACCATACAATATGTAGTCTTTTGTATTTCTCTTTTTTAACTTAGCATAATGTTTTTAGAGGTTCATGTGTATCATGCCATGGATCATTAGTTTGCTGCTTGTTATTGCTGAATAGTATTCCACTGAAGTGTACTGCACATTTCTTTTCAATCCATCACCAACTGATGGACATTTGGACTGTTCCCCTGTTCTGTTTTGTGAATAACGCTGCTGTGAACATTCCTGTACAAGTCTTTGCATGGACGTGTGTTTCTATTTCTCTTGAACATGTACTTAGGGTAGGATTTGTTGGGTTACTTTATTATTATTACTATTACTTTAATCAAGAGCTGTTTAAACTCTTTTGGAACTCATTCTGGAAAACTGACACTACTAATGGTGTCTGCATCACCAATACAACACTCTTGCATCCATGTACAGCTTACACAGGCATATACACTGAATCATATACATGATTTCATGGCTGGTATAGGCTCTGACTTCTTCCTAATGTCTCTAGTTGGATTGTACCCAAACATGCCTATATTAAAGTATGTATTATTTCTAATAAATTACTTTCTTTTAATTGCTCCTATATAATAAGGGTATGAGGATGATTTTTTAAAATCATGTATATGGATTGCTTATATTATTTATGAGTTTCAGGACAGTAAAGAGGGTGTATAAAATATTTTTTAGAGAAAGGGGGTCTTGAGACAGATGGGGAAGGACTAATGACTGTCAGGGCGCTGATACCTGGGAGTTTTTAAATCCTGTGCTCACAGTGGCTTCATTAGAAAGGCTGGTAATCCGGATTTTGAAGCAAACAGCAAATCAAAGCAATCGTCTTACACTGGGGGCTTTGATCATCTGATTATGGCCGAGCTCTTTCAGGCCAAAATTGGAGACAGAGGAGCAAACCAACCCAAGAAAACATCTTGAAAATGTACAGGAAGAGAGGTGACTGGGTGGCTCAGTCGGTTAAGCATCTGACTTCGGCTCAGGTCATGATCTCACTATTCCTGAGTTTGAGCCCCGTGTGGCGTTCTGTGCTGACAGCTCAGAACCTGGAGCCTGCTTTGGATTCTGTGTCTCCCTCTACCTCTGCCCCTCCCCTGCTCTCACTCTGTCTCTCAAAAATAAATAAGCATTCACCAAGAACCATAAAATACCTAGGAATAAACCTAACCAATGATGTAAAAGATCAGTATGCTGAAAACTATAGAAAGCTTATGAAGGAAATTGTAGAAGACATAAAGAAATGGAAAAACATTCCATGCTCATGGATTGGAAGAATAAATATTGTCAAAATGTCAATACTACCCAAAGAAATCCACACATTCAATGCAATCCCAATCAAAATTGCACTAGCATTCTTCTCAAAGCTAGAACAAACAATCCTAAAATTTGTATGGAACCACAAAAGACCCCCCGATAGCCAAAGTAATGTTGAAAAACAAAACCAAAGCAGGAGGTATCATAATCCCAGACTTTAGCCTCTACTACGAAGTTGTAATCATCAAGACAGTAAGGTATTGGCACAAAAAGAGACACATAGACCAATGGAATAGAATAGAAATCCCAGAACTAGACTTACAAAAGTATGGCCAACTAATCTTTGAGAAAGCAGGAAAGAATATCCAAAGGAAAAAAGACAGTCTCTTTAACAAATGGTGCTGGGAGAACTGGACAGCAACATGAAGAAGAATGAAACTAGACCACTTGCTTACACCATTCACAAAAATAAACTCAAAATGGAAAAGGACCTGAATGTGAGACAGGAAACCATCAAAAACCTAGAGGAGAAAGCAGGAAAAAAACTCTCTGACCTCAGCTGCAGCAATTTCTTACTTGACACATCCCCAAAGGCAAGGGAATTAAAAGCAAAAATGAACTATTGGGATCTCATCAAGATAAAAAGTTTCTGCACTGCAAAGGAAACAATCAACAAAATAAAAGGCAACCGACGGAATGGGAAAACATATTTGCCAATGACATATCGGATAACGGGCTAGTATCCAAAATCTATAAAGAACTCACCAAACTCCACACCCAAAAAATAAATAATCCAATGAAGAAATGGGCAGAAGACATGAATAAACACTTTTCCAAAGACGACATCCAGATGGCCAACACACACATGAAATGATACCCAATGTCACTCCTTATCAGGGAAATACAAATCAAAGCCACATTGAGATATCACCTCACGCCAGTCACAGTGGCTAAAATGAACAAATCAGGAGACTATAGATGCTGGCGAGGATGTGGAGAAACGGGAACACTCTTGCACTGTTGGTGGGAATGCAAACTGGTGCAGCACTCTGGAAAACAGTGTGGAGGTTCCTCAAAAAATTAAAAATAGATCTACCCTATGACCCAGCAATAGCACTGCTAGGAATTTACCCAAGGGATACAGGAGTGCTGATGCACAGGGGCACTTGTACCCCAATGTTTACAGCAGCACTTTCAACAATAGCCAAATTATGGAAAGAGGCTTAATGTCCATCAACTGATGAATGGATAAAGAAGATGTGGTTTATATACACAATGGAATACTACTTGACAATGAGAAAGAATGAACATGGATGGAACTGGAAGGTATTATGCTAAGTGAAATAGGTCACTTAGAGAAAGACAGATACCATATGTTTTTACTCATAGGTGCATCTTGAGAAACTTAACAGAAGACCATGGGGGAAGGGAAGGGGAAAAAAAAGTTATAGAGAGGGAGGGAGGCAAACCATAAGAGACTCTTGGATATGGAGAACAAACTGAAGGTTGATGGGGAGTAAGGAAGAGGGGAAAGTGGGTGCTGGCATCGAGGAGGGCACCTGTTGGGATGAGCACTGGGTGTTGTATGGAAACCAATTTGTCAATAAATTATATTTTAAAAAAATCCCCAAAAAACAAAAATAAGTAAACATTAATTTTTTTTTTTTAAATGTACAGGAAGAGCTTCAGACTCTATTACTCTGGGTTTCACTGTGAGGACACACATGCTCACGGGCTGACCCTGCAACTCCAGCCCCACATTGTACAAATGCAGAAAGTGCTGTTTGCACACAGGTGGGGGGAGGGGAAGACTGACAGGCCACAAAAGCTAACCAGGTCTGGGGGATCCTGGAAGCCTCATAACTAGATACGTCTTCCATCGGACCTTCTTTAATCTTTTAGAGAAGAGACTGAGCCTGGGAAGGGAGAGGCTGAAATGAACACAGAGACCAGGCCTCAGGCTCCATCCTCCTTGTTCAAGAAGCTCTGGCCAGACTTGCCTCCTCTCCAATTAACCTGACAGACCTTCCCAGGGAAGAAGGCAGCACTTACCCGGTGCGACTCAGGCAAGGGAGTTTGGGAGGTTTCAGCACCTGCACCCACTTCAAGCGGCTTATCAAAGCATGTGCCTGTGTTACCTTACCTCTCTGAAGTCCCGGAAAATTAAATGCTCTCCAGAGCATTCCCTTCCTCAGGGCTTTCTTGCTTCTCCATGCAGGGACTGGACACAGTTGATTGGCAACTTGATCTGGCTCTGCATCCTGTCGGGCTCTTCCCACTCTCTGGGCTGCCTCAGCAATTAAAGAAGAGATGAACGTCCATCAGAGCAGTACATCTGACCCTGGGAGATCAGGCCATGCCGGGAGGGGGCCCTCTCTAGCCCCTCCTGTAAATCGGTTGTAGACAGGGAATGCGGAGGCTGGACTCAGCACCCCCAGGGAGCCCTCCTTGGAAGTGAGGGTAGGAAGGAGGTGGGGATCTAGTGTTCTGGGGCTGTTTTGTCACTCCAGGTGAGGCCATCATACACCTCTGGATTTTAGGGTTTAGGTGGGTTTTTCTTGTTTTTAAAACACAGACCTTGGGGTGCCTGGGTGGCTCAGTCAGTTAAGCATCCGACTTCCACTCAGGTCATGATCTCCCAGTTCTTGAGTTGAAGCCCCGCACGGGGCTCTGTGCTGACAGCTCAGAGCCTGGAGCCTGCTTTGGATTCTGTGTCTCCCTATCTCTCTGCTCCTCCCCTGCTAACACTGTCCCTCTTTCTATCAAAAATAAATAAACATGAAAAAAATTAAAAAAAATAAAAACTCTTAAACACACACACACACACACACACACACACACACACACCTTGTAACTTCTTACAAGCGCTGGTTATCTGCTAAGGAAGCGTCATTCCAATGGAGCCTCTGGCGCCCACAGCAGCCCACTGGGCCTTGGCGACTGGGGAGCCCACCCAGGACACCGTTGCGTGGCCTCCTTCGGCCGCAGGCCACGTGCACCTGGCAGGGACCCGGGCTGGACAGCAGCCTCGCCTTGCCTCCCAGGGTCACGCACATGGTGGAGGCCCAGGTGCGCATGTGGAGCCTGGCGGCTCTCGCCCACCGTGGGCTCCAACCTTCCGTTTATCTATGGTAAGCTCCAGAGCTCAACTGAGCTTTCTCAGTTATAGGCACGCAGTAAGCCGACAGTCGGGCTCTCTGGACAGCCTCCGCTGGCTTTAGACCCGGGTCTGGGCCTGGGCCTGGGCCGGAGCTACAAGAGGCTGCAGCAGCGGGAGGCCCAGCCTCCAGTGCGCGCAGGAAGAGGAGGTCCGGTAGGGGCACGAGCCCAAGCCGCATCCGCCCCCACGGGCCCAGCCCGACAGCCTGCGGTAAAGGCGGGGCTTCAGAATTTGCTGCCTCCTCCAGATAGCTAAGTTCCAGGAGTCCTTATCCTGTGTTTATGATGGAGGAATCAAGGACTGTGGGACAGGCACTTTGAAATCTGGCTTCTTTAGGGCTCCTGTAGCTTCTACTTCCTAGCTGTAGAGTAATCCGGAGCTCCAGGAGCCCTCTGGGAAGCCGCTCCATTACAGACATTTACAAAGGAAAAATTAAGAACAGTCAGCCTGGTTTAGATAAGAGGCGCGTATCTAGCCCAGGGAAGCCGGAAGTGTGTGCCTTGAAAGCAAATCACAGTGCTTGCCTGAGCATCCGGGAAAGCTGACTTCACGGTTTTAAAATACGAAATGATCATACCACCCGCGTTTAAGAACTAGCGCAAGAGGGGCGCCTGGGTGGCTCAGTCGGTTAAGCATCCGACTAAAGCCCGGGTCACAATCTTGCGGCCTGTGAGTTTGAGCCCCGCGTCGGGCTCTGGGCTGATGGCTCAGAGCCTGGAGCCTGCTTCTGATTCTGTGTCTCCCTCTCTCTCTGCCCCTCCCCTGTTCATGCTCTGTCTCTCTCTGTCTCAAAAATAAATAAACGTTAAAAAAAAATTAAAAAAAAAAAGAACTAGCACAAGAGATGATAAGGTTATTTTTAACGTATTTACTCACTGCTGATTAAGCACACAGTTTCCTTGTACCCAGGTAGATGGATGGAGAAAGCTAGGCAGGGTAGAAAGAAGTGTGGCCACAGGCCTTAGAGTCAAGCTGTTTGCATTTGCACATAACCCCTCAACTTCTTTGCAGCCCTCTGAGCCTCAGTATCTTGGAACCCTCACAGGGCTGCTGTGATTAAATGAGATACATGGAAAGTGCTTAGAACAGGACCAGGCATATGATGAGTATCCCATCAAACATAAGTGGCGAGTAAGCCCTTGACCACTGGTTTGCATAAGCAGCAGCTAACCTGTGAATTAGCAAATTTTTGTAGTAGGGTGGTGGGATTTGTCACTCACTGTGCACGGGCTAAGTTCACTCCTCAGCCTTCATTGTGCCCAAACATAAAGCGGTTCATTCTTTTCCTGTAGCACCCAGCGCCATTTCAAGATCTGCTTCTATTCTATAAAATTTTAAATTGGGCAAGATCCAAATAACTCATCTTGTCTAGACCACTTAATTTTTTAAATGTAAATTCAATGCTTTTTGAATTGCAGAGTTGACCAACAATCACCGTAATCGAATTTTAAATCATTTTCATCAGCCCCCTAAATAGAAACTGTACCCACTAGCAATCATTTCCCATTTTCCCCATTCCCTCTCCCTCCCAGGCTTGTGGAGGCTGTCTACACCCATCTGCCTATGCTGAACATTTTATAAAGATGGAATCATATAATAGATGGTCTTTTGTGACTGACTTCTTTCACTTGCCTTAATGATTTCAAGGTTCATCATCAGTCAGTAGACCTGTGGGTTGTTTCCACTTTGGGGCTATTATGAATAATGTTGCTGTGAACATTCTGCACGAGTTTTCATGTGGACATACGGTTTCATCTCTCTTGGCTACCGGGAATGAAGCTCCCGGGTGACTAAGTAACTCTGTGTTTATCCTTTGAGGCACTGTCAGACTGTTTTCCAAAAGCGGCTGCACCTTTTCACTTTTATACTGGCAATGTATGAGGGTTCTGATTTCTCCACATCTTTACAAATGCTTGTTATTGTCTGTCCTTGTTACAGTCATTCTCATAGGTGCAGAGTACTATCTCATATGGTTTTCATTTGTATTTCTCCGCTGGCCAATGGTGTTGATTGAGCATCTCTTCATGTGTTTATTGGCCATTTGCATGTCTTCTATGGAGAAACATCTATTCAAAATTTGGCCCATTCTAAAATTGTTTTGTTTGCCTTTTTGTTGTTGGGCTGTAAGTGTTCTTTATTCTGGATACAAGTTTTATCTAATATATATGACTTGCAAATATTTTCTACCATCCTGTGGGTTGCCCTTCCACTTTCTTGTCTCGATGGTGTCCTTTGTTTTTTTTTTTCAATATATGAAATTTATTGTCAAATTGGTTTCCATTGATGGTGTCCTTTGAAGCACAGAACTTTTCAATTCTGATATAGTCCAACTTGTAAATCTTCTCTTTTATCGCTTGTACACTTTTTGTCACATGTAAGAGATCGTTGCCTAATCCAAAGTCATAAAGTTTACTCCTATGTTTTCTTCTGAGAGTCTTATAACTTCATTTCTCTTATAATTTTATCTTCTAAGAGTCTTATAATTTTATCTATCGTTGTTCAATTTCACTTGAGCAAAAAAGGAAACTGAGACCCCATGAAGGTAGGATTTGCTCCAAATTGCATTGCTAATAAGTGTCAGGTAAGTAATTAAAAAAAAATTTTTTTAATGTTTATTTATTTTTGACAGAGAGACAGAGCATGAGCAGGGGAGGGGCAGAGAGAGAGGGAGACACAGAATCTGAAGCAGGCTCCAGGCTCTGAGCTGTCAGCAGAGAGCCCAACGCAGGGCTCAAACTCACAGACTGTGAGATCATGACCTGAGCTGAAGTCAGAAGCTCAACCGACTGAGCCACCCAGGTGCCCCTAAAAAAATTTTTTTTAATCTTTTTATTTATTTTTGAGACAGAGAGAGAGAGACAGAGCATGAGCAGGGGAGGGGCAGAGAGAGAGGGAGACACGGAATCTGAAGCAGGCTCCAGGCTCTGAGCTGTCAGCACAGAGCCTGGCATGGGGCTCGAACCCATAAACCATGAGATCATGACCTGAGCCAAAGTCAGAGACTTGACTGACTGAGCCACCCAGGCGCCCCATGTCAGGTAAGTAATTTTTAAAAAAACAGTTTAATTTTATACAACCTGATATCAATATAACTTCAAGACCTAAGAGGGTCTCAAGTCGTGTTAAAAATCAGAGTCTAAAACCAACTTTATGCTCATCCTGAAATGGAATCACCCTTTAATTGAAGGCTAATAGTAATAAGAACAGACCTCATTTCTTGAGCAATTAGTCTCAGTCAGGCACTGCAACATGTATTCTCTTTCTACTTCTCAAAGCCACATGGTAAATAGCTACTATTATTATCCTTATTTTAAAGATGAGGAAATAGTTCTCAAAAAGCTTTTTAAGTAACATTTCTGAAATCACACAGTTAATAAGAGGCAGGGCTAGATTTTAAACCCAGGGCTCTCATTCTTCTTGTAGGGTGAACTATTAAAAAAACTAATGACTATGGCTGAAACCCTAATAAAAGGGCTTCTGACAAGATAGGAACCTGCTGATGACATGAACTGGACCCCAAGTGATATGCCCATTTCTTGTCACATCTGTTGGTAATTTCTCTTGGTGGGGTTGTGTTGATTTGTGGTGGTGAGAACCCAGATACCACAAAGCATCTGGGTTGCAATGGAAGTCCTGATTCATTTTCTTTAAATCCAATTTTCCACTTGGTTTGGCTGGGGCAGGAGGATGTCAAATTCTGTGACAGAGGTCAGTCCTATAAGGTGTTTGTCTCTATTTACATAATTCATTGGAACATTCTGGGGGGAGGGGGAATCCATCTTCACTGACATTAGCCTCAGGAACTGTCCCTGGGATGAGAAGAAGCAATCCCAGGGATAGATTTCAGTGTTATCCCCGTACAGAGGTCTAAGTTTTCAGTTTCAACCAGGCATATTTATTTACATGTGGAAATTCCCAGTGGGAAGCTGAAGAACACAACTTAGGAGTGGTCCCCAAGTGGGAAATTGAATAGTACACTGAGCTCCTTTTATTTGCATTTAATTTACCGTCGGTATCATTACCATTATTTTGTTAATCATTTCACTAGCAATGATGTAACTTGGGACCAACCGAGGTAATTGCGGCCAAATGGGGAAGATGCTTATCTGCAGTATTTAGTTAGCAGAAGCTTTCATTCACCTTTTTAGGGAGGGTATTCGTTCTTTCCTTTATTCATGGAGCATAGAGCTGCCTTGAAATGCTGAAGATATTAAGAGCTCCCTGCAGCTTAATGAACTCTACACTTGGTTGAAAAGAGGTTTCTATAATTTTCAGCTTGCTGCTGCCTGAAACCGTATCACACTGCACAGTGGTTTCCTGACATTCTAACACGCCCACATGAAACACCATCCCTGCCCTATGGTCTGACTTTGGTCAGACTTTGCCCTCAGAGACCTGACTCTACTGTCTGGTAGGCTGTATGACTTTGGGCAAGTTACTTACGCTCTCGGGATCTCTATTTTCTTATTTATCAAAAGAAGGTAATACCACTTATTGCATGGATTATCAGGCAGTAAATGAGCTAAGATGGGTTAGGAGCTAAGAGCATTCCTTGGTCCAAGCATTCCTTGGACTTCTCTGCTGGGCTTCAGGATTATTTGGGAGCCAAGTACAAGGAAAGTTTTGAGAAACTGTTGGCTGGAAGGAGGGTACCTTTCGGTCGGTAAAAATGAAGACCTTGGAGAGGCTACCCAGGTGTTTATGTTAGGACTCAGTTGGCCTGCTCATCCTGAGACTCCAAGGATTGTCTTTGTCTGGGGGCTGGAGACCTCCCGTGATCCAGCCCCTGCCTCCCACTGCGCTTCCCTCTGTGCCTCTGCCCTCTCTAGCTTCTCCTATTATCTCACTGCCATCTTTCAGTCCCTCCGATGGGCTAGACATGCCCTCCTCTGGGTCCTTCCATTGGCTGCTCCTTCTGAGGGTCTACTGGGTCTCCTAACCCCCTAATCCTCTGGATCCTGCCTTTCACAGTTCACCCTGTGCTTCTCTGCACAACACAGTTTGGTTCCTAGGTAACTGGGCTTCTGCTTGCGTAAGACTTTTTATTACTGATATCTCTCACCACCAGACGGTTGTTTCTTGAGGCCTGGGTCTGGGACTATTTTGCTTACATTCTAGAAGGTGTTCAGTAATACATGTTGAAAGAGTGAAAAGAGGAAACCCTTGGGGAAAATGAATAAGTGGCTTTAATACTGACGAACTCTCAGTTTTGAGCTGACTTTTATGCAGAGGTGGGAAGCTGAAAGCATTAATACTAGCTGACAAAGGGCGCCTGGGTCGTAGAGTCGGTTAAGCGTCTGACTCTTGATTTTGGCTCAGGTCATGATCTCAGGTTCCTGACTTGGAGCCCAGCATCAGGCTCCGTGCTGCTTAGGATTCTCTGTCTCCCTTTTTCAGCCCCTCCCTGACTCATGCTCTTGCTTTCTCTCGAAAGTAAATAAACTTAAAAAATTTTGAAAAATACTAGCTGGTACAGTGTGCTTTCTAGCTGCCAGAAGCTCTTCTAAATATTTCCGTGCATTAACTTACTCAATCTTTATAATAGCCCTACTATTACTACCACCCCCATTGTAAAGATGAGAAAACTGAGGCATAAAGAGGTCATTCTCAGGTAACAAGTGGCAGAGCCATGACTTGGACCCAGACACTCTGGCTTCAGAGTGTATGCTCTTAACCATTATCTTCTCCTTTTCAACACACGTTCTTTCCCCGCCTTGGAATATGCTTTTCTGCTCCAATCCTCCCGTTCCCCACACCCACACATGTTTTGGGAATCAGGTCCCAGATGAAAGAGCATTTCATCACAGAGACCCTCTCAGACTCCCACCCTCGCTCCAGCCCCAGGTCAACTCACAGCATCCGAATTTTGTATTCACAAATCCTGATTGGTTATTTCCTCCTGGATTTCAGGGCATGGTGTATTTATCTCTGGACCCTCTGTAGCAACTAGTACAAGGTTCAGCATATAGTAGGTGCTCAAAACTTGGTTATAATGGAACGCTCCCATGTCCTCAGACGCTAGCTGTTAATAATACTCACATCTGGTGATATGTCATTACTTGTAAAAATTGCTTGCATGAACTTGATCCAGCTGTCCCACGTGTAGAAATTTACCCTAAGAAGATAATCATGCAAGTACAAAATAATGTTGATGCAAGTATTGTTGATAATGGCAAAAATTAGGAACATGGTGATCAAGGGAGGACTAGCTAAATAAATTACGTTCTCTCCACATAATGGAATCCTATGCAGCCATTAAAAGGATAAGATAAGCAAAGCTATATTGGTGAGTGTTAAAAAAAAAAAAAAAGCAGATTAACAGGCCACTTTACTGAGAGCTTATTGTCAGGCAACATGCTAAGCCCTTTTACATACATTAGCTCATTCAGTCATCACAACAGTCCTATGAAATAGGTTTGTTCCATTATAATCCCTAAGTTTATAGACAAGCAAACCAGAGCAAGTGGCTAAGCCAGATGTCAGCCCATGGTTATCTCCAGAGCTTGTAATCTGTATTACACTGTCTCTTTGATCCTGTTACGTAATACTGCATGAACACTATGACAGAGACTGCCGGATACCTTTGGATATTCATTTCTCCTTTCTTTCATGGTAATAGGATTTTTAGCTGGGCATATGGCTGCCAAAAACAAGGACTACATTTCCCAATGCCCTTTGCAGTTATATAACTTAGTTTGGGCCAATGGGATATAAGCAGAAATATTTGTATTCCTTTGGCCTCTCTCACAACCTCTCTTTTTTTGTTCCTTCCTCTGTTTTCTAGAATGCAGATGCTGCCCTTGGAACCATGAGGTGGAAGCCACATACAATACACCAACAAGACGGGATGAGCCGGGGTGACTGATAGCTGGGGAGAACCTTGCCAATCCTGAACCACCTACACAGACTTCCATGTGAGAGAGAAATGAGCTGGTCATGTTTGCATCATCATTATTTTGGTCGTCTGTCATTTGTAGGTGAATGTAACCTAACACATGCAAACATGTGGGTGTGCACACGCATACAGAAATTCCTTCAAGGATGTTCATCATGTTAACAGTGTTTCCCTCAGGATTGCAGGATTTGTACTGATTTTTACGTTATCTTCATAACTCTCTGGGTACATGATCCACTTCTTACAAAAGCAATAAATCAAAAGAAAAATATACCACAAAACCCACTACCTTCTGCCCTACAGTTTCAGTTCATTGGCCAGATTCTCACCTGCCCTCCCTCAGCCCATCTATAGCACTGTGTTTCTGGATGATTGCTCACCCTGGCTCTCTGGAGTGCACTTCTGGCTTGCCTGACATTAAGGTTCAAGCTTACATCTGCAAAAATGTATCTGCAGTACACCGTTGTGTTGGGAGGGGGAAGATTAGCTCCATGCTCTCTTCCTCCCGGGGGGGGTGGGGTGGGGAGGGAGGAAAACCAGAAAATCAAGACCATTAGTGCATCCAGAAAGAAAACAGATGGAAATATATCTATAGTTCATTCATTTATTCAATAAATATTGATGGGAGGCATATATGTTCCCAGCTCTTCTAGATATGAGGATACAGCAGTAAATGTGGACTCTTTGTTTTCATGAAGTATACAGCCTAGAGTAAGGGACAATCAACAAGCAAGCATTTAGATGCCTCTGTGCTACCCTGCCTTGTTGCCTTGTTGAGCTGGTCTGTATCTGAACCCAGCTGTTAGTGATAGTTCCACTCCCCAGAAGATCTCAATGTATTATTGCCTTATTCATTCACTTGAAAGACATTTTCTGAGTGCCTAGAAGTGCCAGCCTGTAAACTGGTAATTTAAAGGCAAGCAAGACCATCTGTTTTCAAGATTTGGCCAATGTGGTAGGAGTGTCAGCACTATAAATGATTGCAACATAGACAGGAGTCAGATCCCATATAGGGTTCTGTCTGATATCAAAAGGAACTCTAAACTTTGCCTGGAGGAGGGGTACAAGGGCCATAACAGCTGAACCAAGTCCCAGTGAATGAAAATTACCAGGTATGTCTCAGGCCCAGTGAAATGATTCTCTCTGAAATGCAGACATCAGCACCAATAAAATGCTTGCAGCCCTTCATCTTTCAAGTATACCAGAAGTCTTGGCTATAGTCTGAAATGGGGTTCAGACATCTGTGAGATAAACAGATGAGTTGGGGTTCCTAATCCTGAAAAGTGGTTGGAGTTTAGGGGAAAAGTTAGGGTTGGGGAGGGGAGTAGGGTATCTTCCAGGCTCTTGGTCCCCAGCCTGGTCCCAAAGACTTGTGTCTGAGCCATACAGAGGACAGATGGAGGCTGGAGGAGCCATTTTCATGAGGGACTGTGTGAGACCTGGGGACCTCAGTGGCCTGCTGAAGTCATCTCGACAGGTGATGAGAGTGTCAGAGGGCATGTCCTTCTTCCCATATGTTCTTGTGGCTCCACTGAGGGAGAATTTCCAGGAACAAAATGGTGCCTTCATTCCTTCGGGCTGAGGTCTGGGAACGCCAGAACACAGTGCTTTAAGGAGGAATGCATCCTCACCAGGCACAGGCAGGACCGGAAGGGACAATATAGTACCTTAAGTGGCTTCTCAGGCAGTGACCATCAGTGAGGGTCCTGGGGCAAAGAACACATGAGGGAAACTCATGCAAGGAAACAAGTGAGCTGACCTTGAGGATTCCCAGAAATATTGCAGGATGAGGAAGGTGCTGGATTAGGGGGCTGAGCCTGAGGTCCTGTGCTGGAGACTGATATGTGACAGTTAGATACCTCTATCCCATTAGGTCTTAGCCTGGGCTCCCTGAAGGTAGAGCCTGAGATAAAGGCCTACATGGAATTAGTTTATTTGGGAATGTGATCCCAAGAAGCAGGAGGAAGAGACAAGTGAAACATAGAAGGATCACTATAGAAGGATGTATTGTTGGGTCAGCCACCCCATGATGCATGGGAGCTTCTGTGAGTTCAGTGGCATCATCTCAGGACTGTCTGCCCAGCGAAGAAAGGGGCAAGCTTCAGTCCCCCATTGGTCACAGTGACCCATGGGTTTTAATTGCTTAGCACTTCCAGCAACTTCTCAGGAGTCCCACCCAGGGAGTCATAGAAGGCCTGCGGCAAGAGAGGTGGCCCAAGGGGAGGTACTGACAGATGCACCTGCTCAAAGCAGGCCAAAGTCTATGTTCAACTGGTCACCACACAGTGGCTGGAGTCCAAAGTGGGCTGGTGGGATCTGGAAGAGTAGACAAGAGGTGCCCAAAACAGACACCCATGAGCTGGTGAGGCCTCTCTCAGATTTAGAGAAATTTCTAGAAACAAGCAAGAATAATGATACACTGTCATTGCTATTAATAAATAATAGCTAGTATTTATTGGACATGAATTACATGCTAAATCCTTATGGATAAATCATTTCACTTAACCTCACAATACCCTTTTGCCGTATGTGTTATTATTGGTCTCTACCATGCAGACAAGGAAATTGAGGCAGCGTGTCACCTCTTCAAGGTCATGCAGCTTGTAGGTAGTGGAGACATGCTGAATCCCCATAACAGAGTGGATAGGCAGCCTGGCTCTGGGGAGGGTCTTACGTTTCCCCCAGGCCCTTTGACCATCTGGTGTCTGGTGCCAATTGTAGTGGACTGCTCTCTGTCAGAGGCCTCTCTGTGTGAGCTTGTTCAAAGTCATGGTGGATGCATCAAGGACAGATTTAGAGTCACCTTCCTTGGGGTCTGAACACCTGGGCTGGGGCCTGGCTCCGTCACTCGGCTACAGGGTGGCGGCACGGTGTTGGCATTACACACCCCATCCCCTGCTCATGCCTCATTTCCTCAGCTTTAGACTGCCACATTTGTAAGACCACTTTTGGCTCTACAACTCACTGACATGAAAGGTAATTCACGTAGGTGGTTCCAAGATAGTTGCAGATGGAAATAAAAATCTCTTAAGCAAGATGCAGAAAGCAAAGCCCTTAAAAGGAAAAGGATGATGAATTTGACGACTTCCAAATTAAAACTTCTCCATCCTAGAAGAGATATCCATAAACAAAAAGTTAAAATGAAAACACGTGGGCAAAAGTATTTGCAAAACACACAGAGACAAAAGATTCATGTTTACATAAGGAATGCCTCCAATCAATAAGAAAAAGTTAACCCAAAAGAAAGATGAGCAGATCATGACTAGGTGATTCATAGCTAAGATAATCAACTGGACAGTTGGAATATGAAAATATGCTCAAATTTACTACCAATGAAGGGAATGAAGATTAAAACACAAATGGAATACTGTTTTCTCGCCCACCAGGATGGTGGCCCGAAAGACATTTGGGACTACCAATTATTGGCACATGTATAAGGAAGCCAGTGACCCCTGTGGGTGTGACTAGGGACCCAATCTGGCAATTATCTGTTAAAACGTGAAACAAATACTGGGCCTCAGTGGTTCTCCTTCCCAATACGTGCCTTCAAGGAGCACCCACACCTGCCTATGGGGAGGCACACGCAAGAATGTTCGCTCCAGCATTGCTTATAGGTACTAAAAAAACAGAACAAAATAGCAACAAAATTGGCAGAAGAGGAAGCAGCTTAAATGTCTGTCTATAAATGAACTTCATTAGTTCTGTATTCTGCAGAAACATGCAAAAAGAAGAGCATGGTGGAGTTATGTACAGACATGAAAGAATCCATAGGACATACAAATGAGTGGGAAAAAAACAGTAAGTTGTGGAACAATGCAGAGTATGACACCTTCACAGGAAACCACAATCAATTGTTCCCATAGAAACTGCATACAAGAGGGTCTGAAAACATAAACGCCAATTGACAACATAAATTAGTTCTGGAGAAAGGAAGAGAAGAATGACCACTGAGGAGGCTTTATCTCTACCGCTTTAGTTTGTTTAGAATGGCAATATATTCACGTATTTCTTGTATGATGTTGTTGTATTAAAATATATCAGTGGTTGATGGTTGACAGTTTTTCCTTTCCCCAGCCTCCAAGGAACAGAATTCCTTTGCCATGAATGATAGGATCATCCCAAACTAACCCACTCCCCAGCCAGCACGCCCCTCATCTGGGTCTGCGCCCACTGCCGTGTTGGAGGCCAGGCACTCATCTTCCCCTTCAAAGGTTCCATTAGCGTTGTTTACAGGGCTTTGACATTTGTTCACCCAGACCTAACTGCGGGGCGAGGCTACAATTACAGTGGTGTTTTTTGTTTTTTTCATTTTTCAATAAAGAGAAAGGTTGAACACGTAATGTTAACATTCAACCTGGTGTAAAAACATTTCAACCAAAAGACTTTGGAAATTGATTTTTGCAGTAAGCAACCTGGAAAACATTTGTTAGAAGTTGCTCGTGTTTAGTTCTGTTAGTTGGCAAGAGGTAGTATGGGTGTTAATTTACAGTAGTGCTTCTCAAAATGTGGCCCCAGATCAGCAGCATCAACATTACCTCTTAGGCCCCAGCCCAGACCCTCTTAATCAGAGGCTTTGCGGGCAAGGTGCAGCAGGGGGTGTATCAGCAAGCCCTCCACGTGACTCAGGTGCACACTCAAGTTTAAGAACCTATGATTTACGTGACCAAATATAAACTACCTCTCATGGGGCGCCTGGGTGGCTCAGTTGATCATCTGACTCTTGATTTTTTCTCAAAATCTCATGGTTCATGGGTTCAAGCCCCATGTCGGGGTCTACACTGACAGTGCAAAGTCTGGTTGGGATTCTCTCTCTCTCCCTCTCTCTGCCCGTCCCCACCCCCAACTAAATAAACTTTAACAAAATTTAAAAAAGTAAACTGCCTCTCAGAAAACTGGTCACACATCTGCAAAATAACAACCTGAACTAAATTGTTTAAATTTCTTTTCATCCCCAGATCTCATCTGAATCATCACTTTCTCTGGAAACATTTTCCAATTCTTTGTTTTCATAACCCCATGTCCCTCCTCACTCCACATTGATCACAGGTGCATTTTGCATTTATTTGTGTGATCTTTGTTCCCCACCGCTGCCTCACACCATAATGTGATTGAGTATACTACAGTGCCAGGCACACAGCAGACACATGATAGATATTTGCGAATGGGCAAATGAACATATCCTTCACAGACAGCTTTCAGTGCCACAAACTGACTTTTCAACACATTTTTCACAAATCAGTAACGAAGCTGCCTTCATCACGATCATCACTATTTTTCCGGATCTGAAACGTTCGTGATGTTTTACACTTGTGACGTTTCATTCATCTGCAGGTGCCAGGCAGCTGCAAAGTCCTGTGGATTCTCGCATGGGAACGTCTCCCTGCCTGACCTGGCATCCCCACTGCCAGCCCCCTAGCCAAGCTCACGAGGGCACTCTGGGGCAGGGCAGGCAGTCTCTCAGTCCACTCTAACCGCCCCTCAGCCCACGTGATCAATTTCCCTTAAACATTGTGTTTAGGGAAATCGTAGATTGCAGCTGCTAGTATCTGATTAGCATTTTACATTTTCCAAAGTGCTTTTACTTATACTAAAATGCTAGCAACCATTTATTGGTGACTTATGTGCCAGGCACTGAAGTGATTCTCATGACTATGAAGGAGGTATTTATTATTTATTCTATATTTTCATGGAAGGATAAAGCTAGGGTTAGAGGGGCCTGAGGAACTGGTGCACAATCACTCAGCTCCTAAGTGCAGAGATAGGCTTGCACCTTTGATTCTGGCTGATTCTCCGACCTATCCTCTGTGCTATCCTCTGCCTATTCTTTATCAACAGCCCCTCAAGTTGTAAGAGCTCAGGTATTTGGATTTCATACCTTGTGCCTCCTTGTCACTCCTCCCTTTCATTCCTTCTGCTCAAAGCCACGCGATAAGAATAAGCATGTATACTGGAAAGGAGGATGGGCTCTGGAGACAGACCTGGATTCAAATCCAAGCTGTGTGATCCAGAAAAAAATTAGTTATCCTCGCTGAAACTGTTTCTTTTTCTGTAAAATGAAGAAAATTAAAATTATGACTTTATGGGGTTGCTACAAGGACCACATGAGATCCTTCACTTCCCAGCATACACAGGGTGAACACTAATCAATGCTATTATTATGTCGACATCTGAACTCTGTCCGCCTCTCAAAGGCTGCATGTAACCTGGGCTCCTCTTTCCCTAACTGCCTTTCTCTTTATTCTAAAAAGACTCATCTTTTTATTCTCTCAGTACATGTCATAATCATTACCATTGCCATGTTTCCAATTATAAAAAAAAAATCATGGGTGCTCTTTGAAAAATAAAATCAATACACAAAACTCCAGAGAAAGGAAAAAAATCCTGATTCCCACCCTCGAGAAAGAACCATTGAAAAGCATCCTTTCTCGCATCTGTATGTGTATAGTTGTGTAATTGTACCTAGATAGGTTGTGTTCTGAAATCTGATTTCTTTCACTTAACAATATTGAGTAGCCTTCTTTCCACGCCAGTAAGCATAGATCGTACCATCATTTGTAACAGCTGCATAGGATGGTTACATATATGCTCTGTTGATGGGCTGTATTGGTGAACTAACTGCTGCTTAACAAATCACCCTGCAATTGCAGTGACTTAAGAGTGATTTATATATAATACATAATGTATATAATTATAACATATCCTATCTAAATTCCACATATAGATACAGATGGATGCGTACACATGTGATATATGTATCACATGTCTAGGTTGGCTGGAATTTGGCTGACTTAGGCTGGCCTCGGCTGGGCAGTTCAGCTTCAGTTTGTAGCTGCACTGTCCATAGGGGCAAGAGTGGCTCTCCTCCACGTCTCTCATGCTCTTCCTGAAGGAAAGAATCCGCCCACGTGCCACTGAAAGCACACTACGTAGCCAAGTCCAAAGTCAAGAGATGGGGAAATAGACTTTGTGAGTACAGATTGTGGTGAAAAATTGAGACCTATAGTTCAATCTACCACATACATAATTATTCTTGTTTCCAATTTTTTATAATCATGAGGCTCTTTGAACATATACTTCTGTTTACTCATCCAATTTTATCTTCTTGTGATAAATTTCTAAAGTCGAAGCTGTGTCAAAGGACATACACATTTCAAACATTGATTCATATTGTTTAAAACACTTTGTCGATGTTTATTTATTTTTGAGAGACAGAGACAGAGTGTGAGTAAGGAAGGGGCAGAGAGAGAGGGCGATACAGAATGTGAAGCAGGCTCCAGGCTCTGAGCTGTCAGCACGGAGCCTGATGCAGGGCTCAAACCCAAGAACTGAGATCATGACCTCAGCCAAAGTCAGAAGCTTAACTGACTGAGCCACCCAGGAGCACCTGATTTGTATTGTTTAATAGTATTCCAAAAAGATTCCATAGTCTCTAATAATAGTCTAAGAGAGTGCTGGTTTTCTCACACTTTCGCCATTACTAGGTTTTGTCAATTAGAAAAAAAAAAAAAAATCTGTCCCAATATAAGAACTATGATGCCTTAAGTTTATTACATTTCTTTGATTATTATTAGTGAGGTTAGAAATATTTTTATGTTGGTCTTTTACATATTTTTTTGAGTGACCTCCTCATGTCCTTTGCCTATACTCACTCTTTTTCAAATAAAATAAGATTCCTAGAAAACTAAGTTGAAGTAAAAACTAGCTTCTCCCAACCCAGCTTTGTGGAATCGGTATGCTGTCACCTCATCACCATCCCCTTTACTCAGGCAGAATGCAGTTGACTAAGTTGGCAAGAAGGCAAAGCATCAGAGGGGTTCATGCCCTTCAGGTGACCGGGGAGAAGCCATGGATGTGACAGAGCTAGGAAGGCCAGAACCTGGAACCAGTCTTCTGTGAAGGGTGGCAGTCCCTGTTCCTGACAATGCTGACTCAGAAGGAAGAGGCCTGCTATAAAGTCACCATTATTTTCTTGATGGCAAGAGAAAATTCCCCTCTAATCAGTGTGACAGGATATCTAAGTGGTTTCTAATTAAGAGCATTTTAATTTAAATGTAAAATCTAAAATCACAGTCTGAACTGGCAGGTTCTGGGAAGAAAATGACAAATCCTAAGTCCTTCTAGCGTGGCTAGAAATGCTTCGAACTCAGGCAAGAATGTCAAGAGATGTTTTCTTCCCCTTCTGTTGCCTTCTTCCATACCACTTGCTGGGAAACTTGAGAGGCGGGGCGATGGAGGATTTGGGGAGACGGGATTTGGCTGGAGGCCAAGGGCAGGAGAATAATGATAACCATGGCATGTGCCCAGGTGGCACTTCTCAGGTGCCTGGCATTGCTCTAAACACTTTACATACACGCTAACTCACTTCATCCTGGGGATGACCATATGAAATAGGAATTATTATTATAAGGAAACGAAGACAATTTATATTTGCCCAAAGACCTACAACTAGTAAATGGTGGAACTAGGATTCAAACTCAGGTTGTCTGGCTCCAGAGCTGGTGCTTTAATCACTTGGCTAGGAGTGCCCCAGATGTATAGCATGTCCCAAAGTGGATTTGAAGGAGCAACCATCCCTCAGGATGGTGAATGATGTCTCATGCAAAGGGAAACTTGGGGTTGAGGTTAATAGGTCTCTTTACTCCAGCACTTCTTAGGGACTACAATACACCAATCTAAATGGCAGATTTTCAAAAAAGCAAATCAGGGGCACCTGGGTGGCCCCGTTGGGTAAGTGTCTGACTTCAGGCCAGGTCATGATCTAATGGTTCATGAGCTTAAGCCCCGCAGCAGGCTGTCTGTCGTCAGCACAGAGCCCTCTTTGGATCCTGTTTCCCCCTCTCTGCCCTCCCTCCACTCATTCTCTCTCTCTCTCTCTCTCTCTCTCTCTCTCTCTAATAAATAAAAACTTAAAAAAAAAAAAAAAGCAAATCAACTATGCAGCACTTCCCAAACATATTTGACCTTTAAAATCTTGCTTCAGAAGAGATTTTAAAGAACTTGTATTCCACAGACCGCATGCTGTTAAACACTAGTACAGAGGGCTTTTGAGTCAGGCATACAGACTTGTGTCAGCGTGTGAGAGCCAGCTGTTAGATTTTCAGGTGATTGTGAAAGCCAGTGGCTCAACTCATTGTTAAAAATTAAATTTACAATTGAATAAATTATATTACACAGGTAATGGTTACTCAAGACTTACCACTTCCTCATTATTTTACCACACTTTACTATAAACTAGGCTCTTAAGATTATGGCTATACATCTACTTAGATCATTGTATCTATATGGTAGAAATATTCTGGTGCTCTTGAGCATCTCTTCCCAGCTCCATGTTCACTGATGGCATGCTGGTAACTTGAAATTAGCTGCAGCAAGGGTATTGACAACACCAAAATCAACAAAGCCTCCCCATCAGGGTTCTTTTGAGGGGAAGAGATCTATTTTAGGAAGACTGGATGTTAAACGTCTACCAGCACACCACTGGAGGCACATATGCTTAAAATGCTGACTTCACTGTTAAGTATGATCTGGGGAAAATGTCTTTGTGCTTTTGAGCTTTGGTCTTCTATTCCTTAAGATTGTTGTGTGCGGACTTCAAGCTGTATTACAAAGCTGTAGTCATCAAGACAGTATAGTACTGGCATAAAAATAGACATGCAGATCAATGGAACAGAATAGAGAACCCAGAAATGGACCCACAAACGTATGGCTAACTAATCTTTGACAAAGCAGGAAAGAATATGCAATGGAATAAAGACAGTCTCTTCAAGTGGGAAAACTGGATAGCAATATGCAGAAAAATGAACCTGGACCACTTTCTTACACCATACACAAAAATAAACTCAAAATGGATGAAAGACCTAACTGTAAGACAGGAAGCCATCAAAATCCTCGGGGAGAAAGCAGGCAAAAACCTCTTTGATCTTGGCCACTGCACCTTCTTACTCAACACGTCTCCAAAGGCAAGGGAAATAAAAGCAAAAATGAACTATTGAGACCTCATCAAAATAAAAAGCTTCTGCACGGCGAAGGAAACAATCAGCAAAACTAAAAGGCAACTGGCGGAGTGGGAGAAGGTGTTTGCAAACGACATATCAGATACAGGGTTAGTACTCAAAATCTGTAAAGAACTTATCAAACTCAACACCCAAAGACCAAATAATCCGGCGAAGAAAGACATGAATAGACACTTCTCCAAAGAAGACATCCAGATAGCCAACCAACACATGAAAAAATGCTCAATATCACTCATCAGCAGACAAATACAAATCAAAACCACAATGAGATACCACCTCACACCTGTCAGAATGGCTAACATGAACAACTCAGGCAACAACAGATGTTGGCGAGGATGTGGAGAAAGAGGATCTCTTTTGCACTGCTGGTGGGAATGCAAACTGGTGCAGCCACTCTGGAAAACAGTATGGAAGTTCCTCAAAAAATTAAAGACAGAACTACCCTACAACCCAGCAATTCCAATACTAGGTATTTATCCAAGGGATACAGGTATGCTGTTTCAAAGGGACACATGCACTCCAATGTTTATAGCAGCACTATCAACAATAGTCAAAGTATGGAAAGATCCCAAATGTCCATCAATGGATGAATGGATAAAGAAGATGTGGATATATATACAATGGAGTATTACTCAGCAATTAAAAAGAATGAAATCTTGCCATTTGCAACTACGTGGATGGAACTGGAGAGTATTATACTAAGCAAAATTAGTCAGAGAAAGGCAAATACCATAGAACTTCACTCATATGAGGACTTTAAGACACAAAACAGATGAACATAAGGGAAGGGAAGCAAAAATAATATAAATACAGGGAGGGGGACAAAAACATAAGAGACTGTTAAATATGGAGAACAAACAGAGGGTTACTGGAGCGGTTGTGGGAGGGGAGATGGGCTAAACGGGTAAGGGGCATTAAGGAATCTACTCCTGAAATCATTGTTTCACTATATGATAACTAACTTGAATGTAAATTAAAGAAAATAAATTAAATAAAAAATTTCTAAATAAAATAATAAAAATTAAAAAATAGACACATTAAAAAAAAAAGATTGTTGTGCGGGCTACATAAACCAGACTGGATTAAAGCAGTGGCTCCCACATCTGACTACACATCAGAATTCCTACAGGTTCCTGATGCTATTCAAGACCTCCAGCAGAGAATCTCCTGGGATGATACCCAGAGATCTGCACTTTCTATAAAGCTCCCCGGAACATGCAGATCTGCTTTTGGGGACAAGTGGTTAAAGCTACCAGTAGAGAAGATTTCTGAACCGACAAGTTGTGAAGAGCCATGTATCTGTTCCAACTCCAGCATAAGCAGCAAGCACAAAATCAAAATTTCTTTTTCTGAAGTATGACTTGTTATGGGGCTGAGGCAAAGAGAGGGGGCCTACTTTCTCCAAAGCTATTTCGTGTCTTCACGAAAGTCAGATTTGCTACCTATTTCATTTTTACTCTATCTATTATACTATATATAAAAATATATTTTTTATAAAAATGTTTATATATATGTATATATACATATATATACATATGTATATATGTATACACACACACGGTTATAAAATCAAAGAGTACAAGAGATTATAAAAATAATAAAACAAGATTCCCTTGCTCCAGTCCTCTCCAAACCAACCCCTCCTCAGAACCAACCTCTTTAAATTTATTAAACAATTTGTTTAAAAATTTTCTTGTGGTCACTTTTGCCTTCCTAAATAATGTATTTATTATCCCTATTTTTTGATTCATTCATCTTAGACATCATCTGTTTCCTTTCTCTATGACAGAAGAGGATTTCACTTACTTCTACTGCCATAACCTTCCCAATTGCTCTAAACATTTTACACATATACTTTTATTGCTTGTTCCATCGACCCTAGATTGTTTCAAGTTATTTCATAAAAAGAATTTTAGAATTCCTAGCCTCTCCTCGGCTCTTCTGCACTCCACCCCAGACACCTCCCAGCTACTGTCTTGTCTTTCTACGTTAAGACCAAATAGACTTCTGTGAGATGCAGTCTGCCTAGCCATGGCTGAGATTTTGAGATTAAGTGGCTACGATCATTTTCCTGGCTCAGAATACTCAAGATTGCCATCAAATGTTGGTCACATAAAATGACAGCAAACAGAGAACATAATTTTGAATTCCCTCAGCTATCCTTTTGTCCATTTAAGGAAAAGATAGGCTCTCTCTCTCTCTCTTTTTTTTTTTTTTTGCCCTGGATCACAGGAGTTATCTCATTAAACCAAATACCATATAGCAGCATGAAGAGCCAGGGCAGACAAAGGTGTAAGGGGAATAAATCTCATTAGGGTCCCAGCAGGAGCATCATTGGAGACACACACACTTATGAGAGAAAGACCTGGGGCTCCACTCATGTTCACATAGTCTCAGCTCCAGTTCTAAAAAGAAAACAACATATCCTGCTTGCTTTCTGAAAACACTTCAAAAGCACTCCTTAAACTATGCAAAAGGTTTTATTCTTTCAAAAACATTTAGGAGAGAGATGGGAATAAAAACACCACTTTAAAAGAAATTCTTGCTGTCACCATTGGTATAAAACTTCATTAAGGTTTAAAAAAGTTTTCTGGTCAAGATTTCTCATTAAACTATTCCTAATTATTGATATTCGTTTATGTAGCCATGTGTTGAATAAATTTTTGGAGTGACTCATAATTTTTCCTCGTTTTCTTACCTATTAATTAATAAGTGAAATAGCAGCGCCTGGGTGGCTCAGTCGGTTAAGTGTCAGACTTCTGGTCAGGTCATGAGCTCACGGTTGGTGCGTTCGAGCCCCGCGTCGGGCTTGTGCTGACAGTTCAGAGCCTGGAGCCTGCTTCGGATTCTGTGTCTCCCTCTCTCTCTGTTCCTCCTCTGCTCTCACTCTGTCTCTCTCTCTCAAAAATAAATAAAAGATTTAAAAAATGAAATAAATAAGTGAAATATTATGTTTCAGAAATAATATATTTGATCTTTTTTTAAAGTTTATTTTGAGAGAAAGAGAAAGCATGAGTGGGGGAGGGGCAGAGAGAGAAGAGAGAGAATCCCAGGCAGGATTCACGCTGTCAGTGCAGAGCCCGATGGCCGGGGGTGGGGGTTCAGACTCATGAACCTGTGAAATCATGACCTGAGCCGAAGTCAGACACTAAACCTACTGAGTCACCCAGGCACATCCCCCACTTTTAAAATTTATTTATTTTGGGAGAGAGAAAGCATGAGTGAGGGAGGGGCAGAGAGAGGGAGAGAATCTAGAAATAATACATTTGATTTTTTAAAGGAAGTTTAAACTATACCTATGAGTTTTCACACACTTAACTAATACAGCAGAATTAGCGTCTGCCAATATACCAAATTATCTACTTTTTGAAAAGGATCAACATGCAAGTAAATAAAAAACCATTTAAATTAGGGCACGTGGGAAACACAGGCTTCTCGCTATGGAATGAATAAGTCAGGAGAATAAAAAGCACAGCATAAGAAATAATGATGCTCTTGGTGGTGAACACAGCATAATGTATAAGCTTGGGAATCACCATGGTGTACATCTGAAGCTAATGTAACATTGTGCGTCAACTATACTAAAAACCCCCAAGTCATTTAAACGTGTATATGCTGCCTAAATGAGCCATCCATATGCAAATTAAGGGTTTTTCTGTGGGCTCAAACCCGTTTGAAGTTTTAGGCTCTGAAGTTTTAAAACATCACTGTGGTTGAGAAAAAAGAAACATTTAAACGTGCACTACTGACACCTGAAAGGTTTCCTAATTCAGAGAAGCAAAATAAACTAATTCATAGATAATAAAATAAGTAATGGAAGAGGAAAAACTGCCATGGTATCACTGATTAACAAATTACCAGCCTAGATTATTGGTCATTAGAGGCTGTATTCATTTTGTGAGAAGTGAGAGGATTAATTTTCAGAAATACCAAATAAAAGCTGTGCTGTCTAGTTAGCAATGAGTTTGCAGCCTATTAGAAATATGTGCAACACTCCCCCTGGCCCGCCCCACCCCGCCCACCACAATGGAGTCCCAAACCCTTAGACACTTCGCTTCTGGTTCTTCTCCCCGACGTATCCATTTTGCAGGCTTATTTTTCGTGGGCTTTGCAACGAGTATGCCAAAGAACTGAAGTCTCTGCGGCACCTCCCAGATAAGGCTGTAACCTCTGTAGTACTCAGCCAATGAGGAATCAGGGGAGGGACTTCGCCTAGGAGATAAATTGCCTGCTGGAACTGCCCCCAGTGTGCTTGTCCATCACACACCTGCCGTTGCAAGAACATTGATTAAACCCTGGGTTCACTCAGAGTCTCCATGTTCGTCCTTTGATTGGGGGCAGTAGGCTTATTTCTCACAATTGCTTTCATTCAGCAGATAGAGGAGGGAGAAAGAAAAATAATAAGGATGAACTGATAAAACAGTATATTAGATGGCAATAAGTACCATGAGAAAAATGAAGGAGGGAAAGGAATTGGGAGTGTGGGCATGTGTTTTTGCCAACTTTAAATTGGCCAGTGAGAGAAATCTTGTTGAGAAAGTGACTCTTAAGCCCAGACCTGAAGGAGATGAGGGAGTCAGGTGACCATCTGTGGGAAGAGCTTTCTAGGCAGAAGGAACAGCCTCAGATGGAAGTGTGCCCATCAAGAGTGAGGATGGGCACGAAAGCCAGGAGGAATGGAGATGAGTCAGTAGGGCTTTGTAGGTGAATGTATGGACTTCAGCTTTTACTCTGAGCAAGACGAGAAGCTTTTTAGAGTGTTTGAGTAAGTGAATAACTGATTTCTATGTTAAGAGGATTTCCTTGGCTGAAGTACTGGGGATAGGAGAGGGAAGGCTGAAATGGGTCAGAAGCAGAAAAGAGGCTCTTAAAATAATCTAAGTCAGTGGTTCTCAAACTTTTTTGGTTTTAGGACCCCTTTACAAATTCTTAAAAATTATTAAGAACTCCAAAGAGCTTTTGCTCATGTGGGTTACATCTATTGGTATTTTACCATAGTAGAAATTAAAACTGAGAAACATTTATAATATTTGGTTATTAATTCACTAAATAATAAACCCATGTTAACAGAAATAACATATTTTATGGAAATAAGTTTTCTATAAATTTTGTATTTTTCAAAACAAAAAATATTTAGTAACATTTTTACAAATCACCTTATTCTCTGGTTTAGTAGAATACACCTGGATTCTCATAGTTGCTTCTGCATTTAGTCTATTACAGTATGTTTTCTGGTTGAGGTATTTGTAACATTATGCATTTTGGGTGGGTGGGGGAATATTAGTTCACTGAGTTATGTAAGTCTTTCAAATATTCACACATTTCATTACATAATATCAAAACCCACAGATGTTATTACTACTTCTAATCAGGTTCAGGATATGCTACCCTAAAATGCAGCATCCTGGCATATTCAAGCTGAAGGGATTTGAGAAATGGCATGTGAAGGAAGAATTCTTCCTCCCTCCCTTTTTTCTATTTCATTAGCTCTGCTTGTGACTTGTTGCTTGTCAGTACACAGGTGAACCCACAGTGTTCAACAGTGGTCATTAGAGCAAACATGTATTTCATCTGTTCTTATGATTTTTTCTTTCAGAAAAAAACTGACTTTCCTCCAAAATAGGTCATAAAACCCTCATGTGAGAGGGTCTCTTCTGTCCTGGGAGAAAAGGAATATAGTATCTCCCAAAATGGAAGGAACACAGAAAAGATAGCCCTCAAACACGCCTTGCTAAGTTTCCCTAGTTAACTACACTTAGCTTATCTTCGTCCGACCACATCTTCCTACAACTTTCCGTTCTTCGTCAAACCTCACATAAAAACCTCAGGTTTGTTTCTTTGGGTCTTCATTTACTTCCTTATGAAGGCTCCTGTGTCATGTAAAACTTACAGAGGCATACCTCAGAGGTATTGTGGATTTAGTTCCAGGCCACTGCAATAAAGCGAGTCAAATGAATTTTTTTGGTTTTCTGGTGCATGTGTTATGTTTACACTCTACTGTAGTCTGTTAAGTGTGCAACAGCATCATGTCTAATCCTTTTGCTGGTGGAGGGTTTTGCCATGATATTGATGGCTGCTGACTGATCAGGTTGTGGTTGCTTGAGGTTGGAGTGGCTGTGGCGATTTCTTAACTAAGACAACAATGAAGTATGCCACAATGATTGACTCTTCCCTTTACAACTTTTCTGTAGTATGTGATGCTATGTGGCAGCATTTTACCTATAGAACTTCTTTCAAAATTAAAGTCGATCCTCACAAATTCTGCTTTATCAGCTAACTTTATGGAGTATTCTAAATCCTCTGTTGTCATTTCAACAATCTTTACCAGGACCAGATTCTATCTAAGAAACCCCTTTCTGTGCTCATCCATAAGACAGAAGTCCTCAGGGGCGCCTCAGTGGCTCAGTCGGTTAAGCATCCGACTTCAGTTCAGGTCATGATCTCACAGTTTGTGAGTTCAAGCCCTGCGTTGGGTTCTGTGCTGACAGCATGGAGCCTGGAGCCTACTTCGAGTTCTGTGTCCCTCCCTCTCTCTCTGCCCCTCCCCCACTCTTGCTTATACTCTCTCTCAAAAATAAATAAACATTTAAAAAAATTAAGGAAGTCCTCAGCCTAACTTTTATAATGGATTTCAGCAAGTCACATTTTCAGACTCCACTTCTAATTTTGTTCTCTTGTTATTTCCACTACATCTGCAGTTACTTCCTCTACTGAAGTTTTGAACTCCTCAAAATCATCCATGAGGGTTGGAATCAACTTCTTCCAAACTCCTGTTCATGTTGACATTTTGACCTCTTCCTATGAATCACAAATGTTCTTATTAGCATCTAGAATGGTGAATCCTTTCCAGGTTTTCAATTTACTTTACCCAGATCATCAGAGGAATGACTATCAGTGGCAGCTACAGCTGTACTGTATTTCTTAAATGAAATTTGAAAGTTGAAATTACTCCTTGACCCATGGGCTGCAGAAGGGATGCTGTGTTAGCAGGCATGAAAACAACATTCATCTCATTATAGATCTCTATCAGAGCTCTTGGGTGACCAGATGCATTGTCAATGAGCAGTAAAATTTTGAAATGAAGGTTTTTTTGAGCAGCACATCTCAACAGTGGGCTTAAAGTATTCAGTGAACCATGCTGCAAACAGATATGCTATCATCCAGGATTTGTTGTTGCAGTTACAGAACATGGGCAGAGTAGATTTAGCATAATTCTTCAGGCCCCTAAGATTTTCAGAATGGTTAAAGAACCGTAGCTTTAACTTAAAAGTCATCACATGCATTAGCCCCCAGTAAGAGCCTGTCTTCTGAAACTTTGAAGGCTGGCACTAACTTCTCTCTAGCTATGAAAGTCCTAGAAGGCATCTTCTTCCAATGGAAGGCTGCTTTGTCTGCACCGAAAATCTGTTGTTTAGCAGTCACCTTCATTAACTAGCTAGATCTTCTGAATAACTTGTTGGAGCTTCTGCATCAGCATTTGCTGCTTCATCCTGCACTTTGATGTTATGGAGATGGCTTCTTTCCTTAAAACTCATTAACCAGCCTCTGCTGTTTTCAGGCTTTTCTTCTGCAGTGTCCTCACTTCTCTCAGCCTTCATAGTACTGAAGAGAGTTAGGGTCTTGCTCTGGATTAGCCGTTGGCTTAAAGGAATATTGCCTCTGGTTTAATATTCTACCTCGACCACTAAAGCTTCCTCCATATCAACAATAAGGCTGTTTCACTTTCTTAGTTTGTGTGTTCACTGGAGCAGCACTTTGAATTTCCTTCAAGAACTTCTGCTTTGCATGCACAACTTGGCTAACTGGTACAAGAGGCTTAGCTTTCAGCCTGTCCCTGCCTTCGACCTACCTTCCTCACTAAGCATAATCATTTCTTGCTTTTGATTTAAAGCAAGAGATGTGGGGCTTTTCCTTTCACTTCAACACTTAGAGGCTACTATAGGGTTATTAATTTGCCTCATTTCAATACTGTTGTTTTCAAAAGGGAATAGAGGAGGCCCAAGGAGAGGGAGAGAGGGGAATGTCTAGTCCATGGAGGAGTAAGAAGAATCACACTTAAGCTCATTGTCTCATATGGGTGCAGTTTGTGGTGCCCCACAACAATAACGGTAACACCAAACATCACTGATCACAGGTCATTATAACAAATACAGTAACAATGACAAAGTTTGAAATATTGTGACAATTACTGAAATTACAGACACAAAGTGTGGGAAAATGGCACTGACACACTTGCTCATCAATGCAGGGTTGCTGCAAACCTTCAGTTTGCAAAAAATCTGTGAAGCACAATAAAGCAAAATGCAGTAGGGGTGCCTGAGTGGCTCAGTCAGTTAAGCATCTGACTTCAGCTCAGGTTGTGATCTCGCAGTTCATGGGTTCGAGCCCCACGTCAGGCTCTGGTGTTGACAGCTCAGAACCTGGAGTCTGCTTCAGAGTCTTTGTCTCCTTCTCTTTCTGCCTTTCCCTGTTCATGAGCTGTTTTTCTCTCTCTTTCAAAAATAAACATTTATTTAAAAAAAATTTTTTTAACGTTTATTTATTTTTGAGATAGAGAGACAGAGCATGAACGGGGGAGGAGCAGAGAGAGAGGGAGATACAGAATCGGAAGCAGGCTCCAGGCTCTGAGCCATCAGCCCAGAGCCTGACGCGGGGCTCGAACTCACGGACCGCGAGATCGTGACCTGAGCTGAAGTCGGACGCTTAACCGACTGAGCCACCCAGGCGCCCCTCAAAAATAAACATTTAAAAAAATTTTTTAGCAAAGTGCAATAAAACAAAGTATGTCTATGTTAAATAAATTTGTAAGTTTTTCTCTTGTGAATTTGTCTTTTGTTACATGGGTCATAGTCAAGAACTTAAAAGTAGACAAAAAAGATATTTCTCTTCCCTTATACCATTTATCTTTAAAGAACTGGGAAACCCTCAAACTCATAAGGATAGATACAGGCTTTCTAAAATTACAATTTTAGCTTGAAAACTAGTATTTTATAATTAGCAACAAATTCTACCAGTTGTTTTCTTTGAAGTGTTAAGCTCAATTTGTTCTTTTGCAGGACAATGTCTGCCACAGTTCGCCAGTCATTCTTTCAAATAAAAATAACATTCCATGAAAAAAATGGCTAATTTAGCTCACAAATCAATTCCACCAGTGCATTCCCTGGAGAAAAATATTGTATTTCAGCATGAAGCAGAAGTGTTTTATTAGAATCATACAGAATATTAAAAAGACATGTACTCAAGGGTCAAGATCTAGTGAAATTAATACTTACCACTTCACTGAGGACATTTTAGAGTATGTGTCAGGGAAGAATAAAATGATTACTTCAGTATAGTTGTACTCAAGGGTCAAGATCTAGTGAAATTAATACTTACCACTTCACTGAGGAGATTTTAGAGTATGTGTCAGTGAAGAATAAAATTATTACTTCAGTATAGTTTGATGCCTTGATTTGTGCTAAAGGTCCAGCACTATTATCCACAATTGCTTCTGCATCATTAGTGTAAATGCCAATACAGTGAAAAAGACAATGTGTTAGTATTATTGCAAAAATAGTTTTGAACTCCTGCAAGAGTTTTATTTTGGAGTCACTAGGGGTCTGCTGTCTACATTCTGAAAACTAATGACAAGGTGAAAGATGATGCTGGTTTGCACCAGCATGGCAGTAGCGAAACTGTTTTAGTTCTGGATAGATTTTAAAAGTAGATCCTCTAAGGTTTGCTGGCCAGCTTGGATGTGGAGTCAAGGAGAAAGGGGTCGAGGACCCTCATGTTTCTGGCCTGAGCTACTGAAATAAGAAATTCTAGTAAGTGAAGTAGAGAAAGATAGCAAGAGCAGGGTTTGGGGAAGATCAGAAATACAGTTTGGGGAAATGCTAAGTTTGAGCTGCCCAGTAGACATGTCATGTAGGCAGCTGGATACAGTCTGCAGTGGAGGATAGATGGCTAGAGATACACTTAAGAGTCATCAACATCTAAGTATCTAAAGCCACAACACTGGATGAAATCACCAAGGGAGAGAAGATGGGCAGAAAAGAGATCCCAGGACAAAGGTGCCAATATTTAAAGGTGAAGAGGCGAGGAAAAGCCAACAAAGGAAACCTGAAGAATGGTCAAGGAGGAAGGAGAGTGGGGAAGGCCAAGATCAATGTCTCCAGGAGTGTGATCATCAGCATCCAATACTGCTAGTAGCTCAAAACGAGGGCTGAGACTTGGTCACCGGATTTAGCAACATGTAGTTCACTGGTGACCTTGATAAGAGTAGTTTCAATGAAGTGGAGGCAGAAATCTTCATGAGAATGGGTTCAAAAAACAAGATCTGTACACAAATGTTCATAATCGCTACAGCCTGGAAACAATCTAAATGTTCATCAAGAGGTGAATGGATAAACAAAGGAGTAGAATTCCATTTATAAAATGGAATAATATTCAGTAATAAAAAGGAATGGACTGTTGACACACACCAACAGGATGAATCTCAAAAACTGTGCTAAAGGAAGCTGGAAATGAAAGAGTACATACTATACGACCCCATTTACATGAAGTTCTAAAACAGGCAAAACAAATTTATCTTTATGGAAATCGGATTAGTGTTTGGAAAAGGGAGTGGGAATAAATGTTGACTGCAAAGTAGCACAAGAAAACCTGTTGGTGTGAAGGAAGTGTTTTAAATATTAATAGGGGTGATGAGTACATGCATAAATTTGTCAAAAGTCATCATACCGTACACTTAATTTGGGTGCATTTTGTTGTATATAAACTATACCCCAATACAGTTTAAAAAAATAATGGGAAGAGAGGCAACGCTGACAGTGAACATGGGCAAATCTTTTTTTTTTTTTTAACTAAAAGCATTTAAAAAAAATGTTTATTTTTTGAGAGAGACAGAGCGTGAGCAGGGAAGGGGCAGAGAGAGAGGGAGGCACAAAATCTGAAGCTGGCTCCAGGTTCTGAGCTGTCAGCACAGAGCCTGATGCAAGACCCAGTCTCATGAACTGTGAGATGATGACCTGAGCCGAAGTTGGACGCTTAACTGACTGAGACACCCAGGCACCCCATGGACAACTTTGAGTGGACTCAATGTATAAGGAAAATTAGAAATGTGGCAATAGCAGAAGGGAGAAGTGGAGTTAATTTTTTTTTTTTTTAAATCATAGGCGAAATAGCCTATTTGTAGGTTAATAAGAGTCGGGGAAGGAAATATGATAGAGGAGAGATGCTGAAACAATGAACTACTGAGAGTGGGATGTGGGACACAGGGAGAAGCTGGCTTTGGCTAGAAGTAGAGGTTCACTTAGCGGGAAGGCAGTATCTGGGCACAGGTAAATGTTGGCTGGGGGGGGTGTGCTATGGAAACCTGTGGAAGTTCTCAGATTGGTTCTATTTTCTCAGTAAAATAGGAAATAAGGACCTCAGCTGAAAGAATGAGGGAAGATGCTCTAGAGGTTGGAGGAGAGAAGGTATAAAATAATCATTGATGACAGTGTGAGACAAATGGACTAGGGAAATAAGGACGGACTCTGGACACTTGAGATTAGGGCTCATGAATTTAAGACTAGACCATCAACATGGTTGAGTGTTTTCTTCCAGTCTCACTGAGCTACACATGTGGAGTCATGCATTTGGATTTGAAGTGGAACTGTGGTATACCCATGAGTACAGAAAAGTGAAGGAGAGGCAAAGAAATTGCAGCTATGTGAAAGGGAGTGTTTATAATGATGGACTATGGATTTTAAACTGATCCAAGAGGGAGGTGTAAGCATGAAGAGGTGAGGAACAGTGAAAATGTGATAGGAATTAATGGATTTGGTCTTGATGGAGTTGAAGGATTGCTGAAATTCTCAGAGAATGAGCTGAAAAGAGAAGTAGTTAGAATGATACTTAATGTGGAGCTTTACAGGAGAGCTTGAGTTCTGGGTATGGCCAGTTCCAGAGGATGACCATAATGGTAAGTGGCTGAGGTAAGGTGGAGGGCAAGATCACTGGTTGAGATCAATGAGCCAAAAGGTCAGGGTATAAAAGGATCATCCACAGGAGATCTTAAACTCACTGATTAAGCAGGAGCACTGTGTGGCAGTGTTGGCAGCTAAAACTTTTAAGGAATGGAGACTGATCTGGAGGTGGGGAGTCAATACCAACAAAATAAAAGTGTTTGTGTTACAGTCTTGACAAGAGATAAAAATGAGAGGGGGTGGAAAGGACTCTGGGGGAGAATGATGTATCGCTGGCAACCAAAAGCACGGAAGTCACCTATCTCACACCCAAGTCTAGGGAGATTAGTGGTGTTGGAGAGGACAGTCTCAATATGAGGTCCACAGGGTAAGCAATATCCTCAGAAGGGCAAGGGATTTTAAGAGAGAAAAGGAGATATACAGAACTGTATTGGGGTAAGAAATGGGATGCAGAACAATCTGGGAGGCAGTGGCTTCATCTTCCTTGACTATTTGTTAAGTTATTGTTGTTTTCATTTTAAACAATTACAATGAACTCAATGATAGACAATTTCTGTATATATTTAGCTACACTCTAGAGATAAATGAATGCTAACCATTCCACATCAGCCAAGGTGTTGTGGCAATATATGAAAACCGTTTCTTTTGTAGGCTTTTTTTTTTTTTTTTTAATATTTTATTTATTTTTGAGAGAGAGAGAGTATGAGCAGGGGAGGTGCAGACACAGGGAGACACAGAATCTGAAGCAGGCTCCAAGCTCCAAGCTGTCAGAACAGAGCCCAACATGGGGCTCAAACCCAGGAATCAAGAGATCATGACCTGAGCTGAAGTCGGACGCTTAACTAACTGAGCCACCCAGGCACCCCCCCACACTTTTTTTGCACCCAAAACTTTATTGGAAAGGACAAGTGAATTGCTAAGACACTTTAAAAGTACTTTGCTCATTCATCATTCTGCTTGGAAAAGTTCACCCTAACTTTATAGCAAGGAAAGAAACAAAATCATTAAAAATATATGTACCTCTAAGGCAACATGGTCTCATTTGATAGGTGGGCAGGAACTTTACATACCTTCCCACGGGGCCTAGTGCATGGGAACTAGGAACACCACATTCTACGGTGAGAACCCAGCAAGGAAGACGCCAAGGCATGTTGAAAAGTGCAGATATAAAGCAATTTTCCCAACTGTCTCTCCTAATGTCGGCAGCTGGTTTTGGACCCAGAGCCCTCTTAAAAACCCAGAGGTTAGTGAGATTCATAAAAGTCCTTCTTTATTAGTTGAGTTTGTAGCTGTGGGCGGGGTTCATCCATCTCTAACTTTGAAAAGTTCTTCTGTACCCTTTTCTGGTCTTAAAACTTTCTAAATAAAATTGATTATCAGCTATAAAGTTTTAGTGTATGGATTCCCTTTGCACAATTACAACTGTTACAATTCCAGACACCAGTCTCAAGTATGTAAATATAATATATATATACACACACACACACACACACACACACTTTTTTTTTTTTTTAAATTAGGGTAAGTCTTGGTTAGTCCTCGAAGTCTCATAAATGAAGTACATCTAGTTGCTTAGCTCCATGTTTGTAAACACTGTAGTCTTTGTAATGTGCTCTATTGGGTGTATATTCTCTGCCATGGCCATTAATGAACCTTGTGAAGAAATATTCTGCCTTCAGTATTAGCTATCTCTGCTCCAATAAAACTTTATCAAACTGGGCAATGGGGTGGATTTGGCCCCAGGCTATAGTTTGCTAACCCTACGGCAGGCAATGCTTGACCTCAGCTATCTCACTGACCTTGCCTTTCATCATAGATTCAAACTCCATGACAGTATTGCATGCTTAATATGTTTTGGGAATATTCTCCACAGAAAAATCTGAATCCCTAGCTGTTTTGGGTGTGTGCGACAGCCCAGTAGCCTAAGTGATCATTTCTGGCATGGCTGGCAGGAGCTAAGTAATGTATCATCCGTATCATCCTGTTTTAATCTCTCCTACTGAATATTCTTAGCAGTACTGTTAGCATACTTGCCTCACTTGATAGTATGATTGGTGAGATCGGTATGGGCTGATCTCAAGTCCTTTACTTCACACAATACGTTTTAGATATTTCATTTTAAAAACTGAGAAAGGTAGAATGCTGAAAGACACAGGTGGACCACCAGGTTAATCCAGATTAAGTGGTAAGAAAGCAATTAACTCTGTAGGACCAGAATTACTTGCCCTTCCCTTCAAACAGGGATTATTTCAAAGTGAAATGACAGCTCCCTAATTTATTTTAAAGTGTGTTCTTAGCAGTTGGGGCTACTTCTTAGACCACTTTGTGCAATGCTGTACGCCCTCAAGAGTTGTTTGGTTGAAACGGTCCTTCCAAATGCTTGTTCAGAAAATACTGTTCCACTGAATAGAGATGATGATTATATTTGGATGAAACCCACACATTACAACATAAAAATGTTAATTTTCACAATGAAAAATAGGAGGAAAAATGTATCTTCTTAATTGAAATGAAATAAAATCTTTGCAACAAAGTAGTCTGCTATTCATAAATGTGCAGCTGCCACAGCATGAAAGGACACTGTATTTATCATTGTTAAAGAATATGAAGTACTTATTTTTCAAAGTAGTTTGACAGCTGAAATTCCAATCAAAGAGCTAATATTTGGACTCTCGTGTTCTCATAAAATGTTTAGGTACATACATTAAAATGTTCTACCCTGAAAATGGAAACTGAAAAGAACAGAGATCTACCAACTGTGGTTGGGCTATTTATAACCGGGAGAAACTGAAGAGAGCCACTGGATGAAAATCCCATGTAAAACAAACAAGGGTTTTGGGAAAAAAAATCATTGTTAAGAAATACTTAAAAAAAAAAATGGTTATGCACTTACAAGAAAGAAAAACAAAGCAAAAAAAAAAAATAGATGGTTTTTGGTTACTTTAAACATCCATTAAATCTTATGGGGGCTTCCTTACTTTCATCACCCCAACACACTCAAATTTCTACATGAGGCCCTTCCAGACAAAATTTGAAGTACTCTGAACTATACTATTAGCACCACACATTTCCAGTCATGTTCTGAATTCAAATGGTGAAAACAAGCTGGCTTGTTTAACCCAGTGAAAACAGAAATCATGCTTATGTAAGAAGCAAGACTTAAGAGACTATGTATGGTCTGAAATACATCATCTGAAGGTGTTAATTCTCCCATTGCTAGAACTCCAATTCTCTAATAAACACCAAAAGACAACTTTTTGATAGTTTTTGCTATATTAAACATTAAGTTTTGCTGAAATCTTCCCATGCATTCATGTACTTAAGGGTAGCATTGAAGTGACAGTTCCTAATCTAATGTAGACACCACATATTCCACGGAAGGGATCCTTGACTGCATAGTTATGATACTACCACCCAGCATTTACTGTCTTCTGTGTGCCACACACTGATCAAAGTAGTTGAAATGTATTAACTCATGAACTGGCACGTTATAGTGGGGGAGAGAGGTTAGGAACATGACTAAGATTACACAGCAAGTAAGAGCGGGCACCAAAGCTTGAACCTAGGCACTGACTCCAGAGCTCATGATTCTCAACACTATGCTATGCTGCCTTGTGTGTGCCTTATTTTGAAAAAGAACCAGCTTTTGAACTGAAAAGAAACTGTGACCCAGCTGTCCTTAAATCCCTGTTTTCTTAAGGATGATTCCTTTAAGACTTGTTTTAAATGTTTCTGATTGTATAAAAGGCTTTAGTATGTTAAAATATCATTTTATAATGCTAGCGGTTATTGTATATATTCTATTGAATGTTTTCTACTCTGCACTTCAAACTGTGTAAATAGCTGTAAGTGACACAGTTGTACAGAGTGACAGAAGTACATTAACAGTTACATGTTTAACTTTGCACATAAATCTAGTTTGAAAAAGATGTATTAGTAAATAAGTACTTATTCTTCCCAACCTTTGAAAACATACATGAAACCTAGGATAAATGTACTGAAATTAGACTTCCTGGGCAGCACTAGAAAACTGTGTGTTTGCAAAGAGGAAAGCAGCTACAAAATGAGAAGTTCAGAACTAGAGGATAATCAACTAAGCTGTCCTTTAAATGTGATTTGTGTGACGCTCTTTTCCATATTTTGGTCCATTCCACTTGCTGATATTCTTTTAAATAATACAATTAAAAACTACTCCTCAGAGCAGAAATCTGCAATAAAATGTATAATAGCTTGTGTACAGTTACTAGTTTAATAAAACATTACCCAAATAATCAGTTACTAGTGTTTAAAATTTATAGTAAGAAACATTAAAAACAACAAAAGAATATCTCTGTTCCAAATTTAGGCCTATTGAAATGATCTTCAATGCAGCTAAACTCAATGTAGGGGTTATATCTAGTAAAATCTTGCTGACCAGACTCCTAAGACTGTGATTATGTAGGCAGTCCACTAGGATCAGTTGGTTCCCCTCAGCTGAATTATATTAGATTCCTACCATGTGTTTCTGGTACTGAGGAGAATCATTAGGGAAGGATCATCCACATGCTCACACAAAGCCCCTCTCTCCACCCCCTACCCATGTCCCACCCTCCATAATAAAAACCGCAAGTTAGTTGTGCTTTTGTGGGCTTTTCACTGGAGACCGTAAGTTTGAGTTGAATTATTCAATGTGAGGGTCACAATGAGAGAACGTGGATCTTTCTTATTCTTGTGGACTGTGATTTTTCCTTTCAAGGCTTCACCTATAAAAGAAAGGCAAAATATGCGTTTGAGAATTCAAGGGATACAATCTAGCAGAAAAGTAATAATGTATACCTGGTACTTCTTTTTTTGTTGTTGTTGTGAGATGTTTCATTATTTAAAAAAAATTAACATTTAATTTTTAGGGCAATTTTATGTTTAATTTTTTAACAAAGTAGATCTACAATACAGGTACAGCAATATTTGGGGAAGTGAAATTTTTATAATAATAGCTCAAAGGATTGGAGGGTGTAAATGACAGTATCATACTGAAAGAGTCTTAAACTATAAATGAAATTGTGTAATAATGTTTGATGGTAGTCTGTGGTAAGCTACAGATGCATGCTGGAACTCTAGAGCAACAATTACAAAAACAAACCCAACACGTATAGTTAATCAGGCAAGGGTTTAGATAAAATGAAATAATAGAGAGTATTCAATCAAAAAAAAAATGCAAGAAGGAAAAGAGGAATAAATGACAGAGGGGATAAATAGAAAACAAATTAACAAATGACAGAATTAAATATATCACACATAATAACATTATATGGAAATGTGTTCAATATACTTTAAATAGAAAGACAGAGTCAAACTAAAGGAAGGAGAAAGATATTCTATATAAACATTAATCATAAAGAGTTTTAAATAGAAGTATTAATCTTAGACAAAGATGACTTCAGGAAAAAAAATATAACCAGAGATAAAGAGACACATTTAAAAATGACGTGTTCAATTCATAACTGAGACATAAGAAACTTTTATGTATGTATGATTACAGAGCTTCAAAATGCATGATGCAGAGCTGACAGAACCATAGGAAGAAAGAGATAATCCATAATTATCACTGGAAATTTCTCCTCTCCTTTTCCAATAATTGCAATAACATTGCAGTAACAACTACTGCAGAAAGTATATGGAAGACTTAACACCCTATTAACCAACTTGACCTGGCTGACATCTACAGAACCAAGATCGATTACATCTATACATGCTGGGTCATAAAACAAATGTTTTTAATACATTTAAACATAAAAATACTTGAATAATCCTAAACATTTAGGAATTAAAACAACAGACTTCTAAATATTCCATAAATCAAAATAAAAATCAGAAGGAAAATTAGGCAGCATTTAATCTGAATAATGAATCACAAAATACAAAAATATGTGACCTACAGCTCAAATAGTGCTTTGAGGAAAAATTTATAGCTTTAAATGTTCACATTAGAAAGCAAAGAAAACAAGCACAGAGGTCTTCACTGGTGAATTCTATCAAATGTTTAAGGAAAAATAGTAACAAATTACATAAATTCTTATAAAAAAGAAAGGAGGGAATACTCCTCAACACACCTTGGGAGGCAGCACTACCCTGATATTGAAACAAGATAAATTCATTACATTACAGCTAAATATCCCTCATAAACAAAGATTCAAACATCCTTTGAACAAAAGAGAAAAATCATATTACTGTCTCATAAAATATACAAAAACCATCTGACAACTTTAATTTGTAATAACTTTCAGCAAGCTAGCAATAGAAGGAATCTTCTTCAAGTTGATAAAGGGAATCTATGAGAAACTCCTGGTAATATCATTCTTAATGGTGAAGGACTGACTGCTTTCTTCCTAAGACTGGGACTGTGGTAAGGATGATCATTCTGACCACCTCTAATCAGTATTCTATTGGATGTACTAGTGAGGGTATTAAGGTGCGGGGGGAGGAATAAAAAAAGGATATAGATTGGAGAAAAAACAAAAGAAGCGAAACAGTCTTTATTTGCAGAACACATGATCTTACAGAAAATCCTAATATGCGGGATGCCTGGGTGGCTCAGTCGGTTGAGCGTCCGACTTCAGCTCAGGTCACCATCTCATGGCTTGGGAGTTTGAGCCCTGCATCGGGCTCTGTGCTGACAGCTCAGAGCCTGGAGCCTGCTTCAGATTCTGTGTCTCCCTCTCTCTCTCTCTGCAACCTCCCCCACCCCACCCCCGATTGTGCTTTGTCTCTCAAAAATAAATAAACATTTTTAAAAAATTAAAAAAAAAAAAAAGAAGATCCTAATATGCAAAAAAAGCTACTAGAACTGTAAGATGGTTTAGCAATCTTAGGATATAAGGTTAATATAAAAAAATCACATTTCTATATGCTAGCCATGCAGAATTAGAAACTGAAATAAAAACCCACAAGAGCATTTACAATAGCATCAAAAAAAGCATATCATACTTAAAGATAAATGTAACATGTGTACTATTTAGTCACATAAAACTATAAAATAGTGTTAAAGATGATCACTTTACAGTTGACCCTTGAACAAAACAAGTTTGAACTGCACAGGTCCACTTACATGTGGACCTTTTAAAAAGAAATATAGTACAGTACTGTAAATGCATTTTCTTGTGATTTTCTTAACATGTTCTTTTATCTAGCTTACTTTATTGTAAGAATACAGTATATAATACATATACAAAAAAAGTATTAATTGGCTGTTTATGTTTTTGGAATGGCTTTTGGTCAACAGGAGGCTATCAGTAGTTGAGACTCTGGGGAGTCAGAAGTTATATGCAGATTTTCAACTGTATGGGGGGGGGTTGGCCACATTGTTCAAGAGTCAACTATTAATGGAGGGATACATTTTGCTTGTGGATGAAAGACAAAATACTGTGAAGATGTCAGTTCTCCTCAAAGTAATCTATAGATTCAAATCAAAATCCTGGCAGGTTTTTTGTGTAGAACTTAACAACTAGATTTTAAAATGTACATGGAAATTTAAAGGATCTAGAATAGTGAGAACAATTTTGAAAAAAAACACAACAAAGTAGGAGCTCTTATATCATCTTATAAAGACAGTGTCTAACGGCCATAAAGATAGACACAAACCAATGGACCAAAACAGAGCTCAAAAATAGTCATATATATGTATGGTCAATTAATTTCTGACTAAGGAGCCAAGTGTTTAAATTGGAAGAGGACAGACTTTTCACGAAATGATGATGAAATAACCTAATATACGTTTGGGAAAAGATGAACTATTACTCTTAAAATTAACAGGAGATACATTCTGGACCTAAATGTACAAGGCAAAACTGTAACAGTTTTAGAAGAAACATGTAAGAAAGACTTAGGGGAGCAAAGATTTCTTAATTAGGACACAAAAGTACAAACTTCAAAAGTTGTTAAGACAATGACAAGACATGCCAGGGATTGGGATAAAACATTAGCAACACATATATATGACAAAGAATTTGTACCCACATATATAAAGATTCTTTTAATTCAGTAAGTTGACAAACACCCGATTAAGAATGCAGCAAAACATTTTCACAGAAACCTCACACCCACAAAATATACAAATGACCAATAAACGTATGAAAAGACGCTCAACATTGTCAGCCACCAGGCAAATGCTAATTAGAAGTACAGCTATTGCTCCACAGACAACAGAATGACTTCAGTTAAAATGACTGACCTTTCCTACAAGTGCTAACAAGGATGGGGAGCAGCTGAAATCACAATGGTGGTAGGACTGCTGAATAATGAGTGATTTTGAAAACATTTGCTAGTTTTTTTATAAAGTTAAACATACATTTACCATTAAGACCCAATGATTCCACTTCTAGGTATTTACCCAAAAGAAATGAAAACCTCTGTCCACATGAAGAAATACTTTTACATGAATGTTTGTAGCAACTTCATTCATAATGAACTTCATTCATTCATAATGCATAATGTTTCCTAACTGGAAACAATCCAAAGTCTAGCACCAGGTGAATGTGTAAGTAAACTGTGGTGCTGCCATATAAAGGAATACTATTTGAGAATAAAAAGGAACAAACTACTGATACACAGACGTAGCTCAAATATGCTAACAAGCTGGAGTACATTCTGCAGAACTACTTTGATTGTAAAATTCTAAAAGAATACTAATACCTTAGTAGTAGTAATAACACTAATACATAGTGACAGAAAGCAGATAAATGGTTGTCTTGGTCTGGGGATTGGAGCTGGGATGACTAACCACACAGGGGATCAAGGAAGAAACTTTTTGTATTGACGTAAATACTCTTTATCTTGATTAGACAAATGGTGCCTACATTTGTCAGAACTCATCAAGGCATACAATAAAGATATGTGAATTTTTATTATATGTGAATTATAGAATAGAACTGTTTAACAACTGTGGTGACTTAGGAATAAAGTGACTCATAGATAAATGGAATATAGTAGAGAAACCGAAAATCCATTATCGCAATTTAGTGCACAGTAAATACAGTAATACAATCTTTTTCAATAAGAAGCCGGTCAGAAATGAAAAGGAAAAGTTTGAAGATTTGATTACATAAAAGTAAAAACAAAATTCTATAAAATAAGATACTCTAAAGAAAGAAAAGCAACTTAAAACACTATTCCTTTCACTTCTTTGAATCACAAATACTTAAAGTGAATTTTGATTTGATTCCTTAAGAAGAATGATCAGAAATGGAATACCTTCATAAAAGGTATAAAGTATATTCCAGTTTTACATTCCTGCCATCTTTATCAACTCGAGGTGTTACGAGAAACCAAACAAAAGGGGAACCTGGGTGGCTCAGTCAGTTAAGTGTCCAACTTTGGCCCAGGTCGTGATCTCACAGTTTGTGAGTTCAAACCCTGCGTCGGGCTCTATGCTGACAGGTCAGAGCCTGGAGCCTGCTTCAGATTCTGTGTCTTCCTCTCTCTCTGCCCCTCCCCTGCTCATGCTCTTTCAAAAATAAATAAATGTTAAAAAAAAAAAAAGAAACCAAATAAAAAATGAGTGAAAGAAAACAATAAAAATATTTTTGTTATTTAGATAAACAACCCCCAGAATCTGCCTGCTTTGTTTTGCATTTCAGTGATTATCAGTGATGAAGGGTATTATCTCAATTATTTCAAATGCTTAATCACCACACACAAAAAAATCCTTTGTGCATTCCTGTGAGTGGTTTTGTTGATATATATGAGGTACTGCTGCAATTATTTCTTTTTACTGCACGTCCTGCTGTTTCATTTAATTCAGAAATCTAGCACAAGTCAAAATAGTAATGGATACCTTCGTTACATTTTCATAAAAAAATTTAAGCATCAATATTAAACAAAACATCTGAATAATTAAAAAGTCTTAACAGTAACTGCCTTATAAGCTGATATGGTAATTTTAATGTCTTAAAATGAAATACAAGCAAAACAACTATTTCTCTAATAATCTTAATTTCAAAATGAGGGTGCAAACAGCACTTATTTAAGTTAATTAAATAGCACGAAGGGTCATGGTAATAAATACATAATTCACACTGCTGAACTCCCTTCAATTGTTCAGGCCTGACAAAAGTGCCAAGACAGTGGCTGTAATACGAGAATAGATCGTAGTCATTTATCAGTGTCAAATAGATATAAAATGACTGATGTTGTTAAGCGTGCATACTGTGGTGAGAGCTGGAAAGGACACTCTGTGAAGCTGAGCTGTATCACCTTGTTTTTATCATCGGCAGACGGCTATTAGAACCACAAAGCAGTGTTGCGTTCAGTAAGGAACAAAATTGATTTCATTTCAATTCTGTTCTTGTGTTTTTTTTAAATTAATTTCTTCTAGAGCAATGAAATTTCATTTCCCCAGAAAGGAGAAAAACTTAAAAATCATTATTATCACTATTAAAGCTTAGAGGTAAAGAATGAAAGAAAAAAATAAATGATTTTTCTATCATCAAGCTTACTAGATATATATAAAGAAAGAAAAATAAATAGACTGATTTTAGTCACGTTTTCAAAGCCAAATTACATGAAAAATATCTGGATTTTAAAAGTAAACAGTGCCATCATTGGCAGTGAAATGTACAAGTATTGTACATTTAATGCACAATAAAACTGCACATTAAAGCAAAGAGGAAAAACATGGTGAATTTAAAATTTAAAGCTAAGTGTTAAAAGTATTTATTCTGGGAGGCTGGTTTGTTACTCCCAGAATGCTGGAAGGGCTCAAATGTTGAGAACATTTTTTTTCTGAATTATTTTTAAATCTAGGTTGTGAATAAAAACAAAAAACAAAAAATAAAAACAAACACAACACAACAAAACAAATTAGGCTCATTACTTTATGTTCCATTTTGCTTTTGGCCAAATGTACAATTCTTAATCTGAGAAATTCCCTATACACAGTGCTTTTTCTTGCTTTCTAAATATCAAGGCTACCCTGAAGGGTAGAATTACCATTACCATTTACCATTTACTGAAGATATTTACTGGATGAGATTTACCATTACTGAAGACACCCACCCTCCCCCGCCCCCAATCTAGGCAGCATAACTCTATAGGAACATTTATAATGTTTTTATTTTAAAAATATTATATTACTTTTTGGACACTAAGATAAGATTTACATATATAGTAAATCATTCTGATTAGACTCTTGGCTTTATTTAATTTTATCTAATAATTTTAGAGCAGAATAATGAGTCAAAAACTACTTTTAGTTTAACTAAACCCAACTATAGAGAACTCTTCAGTCATGCCAAGGCAAATTTGAACACCAGTCTATTCAAGGGCAATAGTATGATGAAATTTTTAAGAACATCAGAGTTGACAAAATGGGACCACCAAATAAAAGTTAGTAAATGCCTTTGGCATGATATCACCAAGGTGATTACAGGAAATTAAATTTCAATGACACTGCATATTACTATACTTATTTGTAGATTTTGCAGAATATTTACAATATGGCAAATACTACATCAGATCAAAATGGAGAAAGACAAACAACTCATCTTCTATTAGAACCCTTTATCACAGCACACTGAGATGTGATAACACAGATGTATGCATGAAATGATCTAGGAGAACAAAGACAGCAATTAGTTTTCTGAGGACAGTGAGTAAAGATTTACAAAACTAAGCTGGGCAATAAAGAGAAAATCGAAATTTATCAAGTGAAAGAGGTCAAAACAGCTTTCTAGGTAGACTATCTTAGACAAAGACAAGGACTAAGAAAGGAAAGTTAGCTAAAAAATGAGCAATGTGTCTAAGACCATATGAGCTGGAGCATATGATGTGTTTATTATGTGGGGCTGTAACAGAGTAGGGCTGGAAATGATGAAAAATGGTCAGATTGTAAAGGGCCATGGTAGGGAATTTGGATATTATCCTGGAGATATTGACAATCCAGTGAGGGATTTTGTTTAATTATTAACTTTAGTAAGGCATAATTTACTAACAGTAAAATGTGCATATTTTACATGTGCAGTTCAATGAGTTTTACCATTATCTCATCTTTGCCAACTTTTGCCTACTCCAAGTCTCAAAGATTATCTCTTATGTTATCTTCTAGAAATCTGGCAGTTTTACACTTTTATATTTAGGTTTATGACCCATGAGAGAGAGAGTTGGTTTTTATATAAGGTAAGCATTGAGATTTTTTTCCTATACAAATATTTAGTTCTAAGCACCACTTCTTGAAAAGATTATCATTTACCCATTGAATTACACTGACTCTTTGGAAAAATATAATTAACTATACAAAAGTGGGTCTATTTCTGGGTTCTCTATTTGTTACATCAATGTTTACGTCTATCTATAGTATAATACATTACTGTCTGGCTTAATATAACTTTTTAATAAGTTTAGAAATCACATAGTGTAAGGATTCCAATATGATTTTTGGAAAATTGCTTGGCTACTCTAGGTCTTTTGGATTTGCACACAAATTTTAGAATCAGCCTATCGATTTCTACCATGCTAAATTCACTTACTAATTCTGGTAGGTTTTTTTGGAGATTCCTTGGAATTTTCTGTGTATACAATCATGTTATTTGTAAATAATGACACTTCTATTTCTTCCCTTCCAAGGGCTTTTAATTCTTTTTTCCTTCCTTATTGCACTGGCTAAGACCTCCAACATAAGAGAATAGGAGTGATGAGAGTGAACATTCTTGCCCTATCCCAAACAGAGAGAAAACATTCAGTCTTGCTCCAGTCAGTATGATAGTAGCTGTGGACTTTGTGTGGACACCTTTTATCAGGTTCAGCAAGTTCTCTTTTTATTTCTAGTATGAGTATTTATCATGAATAGATACTGAATTTTGTCAAATGCTTTTTTTTTGCATCCACTGATGTGACCATATGGTTTTTCTTCTTTAGATGGTTAGCATGGTTGACTGCATTAAAAGATTCTAAAGTATTAAAAAAAAAATTTAAATTATTAAATCAGTCTTGTATTCCTGGACCAAATCCCACTTGGTCATAGTGTGCTGTTTTTTTTTTTTTTTTTTTTTTTAAATATATTGCTGGATTCAATTTGCTAGTATTTTGTTTAAAATTTGTGCATCTATATTCATGAGAGACACTGTTCTGTAGTTTAATGTTCTTGTACAATTTTTATCTAGTTTTTGGTATCAAGGCCCTCACAAATTTAGTTCTCTTCTACTTTCTGGAAGACATTGTGTAGAATTGGTATTATTTCTATTTTAAGGGTTGGAAGAATTTGCAATGAAGCAATCTATACCTGGAGATGGATTTGAGGCTGGCCTCCTGTTTTTGTAAATATAATTTAATGGGGCACAGCCATATGCACTCATTTACCTACTGTTCCCCACAGTTTAAGTTGTCTTTGGGTCCCCATTGCTGCCACTGTTACTTTTGCTACTACTGTGGGGTTAACTGGGGATTGGTGTATGAGAGAACAGAGAGAAATAGAAAAGAAAAAGGAATTTCCTCCATTCTCTCTGAGCAATAATTAGAAGACCCTTTCCCCATTCCTTAAGTTAGAGTTAGAGGGCTCTGTTGGGAGTTCTTTCTGTGCTAATGCCCTCCTTTTGGGTTTCAGGCTGCCTGGAGTCCAGACTGGGGGATACTGGAAGCAAATAAATCATATATTTACCACCACTTCAGGGTACTTTGAATTCTGGTCTTCTCCAATTTATCTGCTATTATTTATTTTTCAGAGATGTCAAGTAGCTATTCCATGCATTCTGGTTTTGAAGTTGCATTCAGTGAAAGAGCTTATTTTCACTGCCATAAAAATCCTCTGTGCTCTACTCATTTGTATCCCTTGTCCCCGGCGACCACTGTTCTTTTCACTGTCTCCGTCGTTTTGCTTTTTTCAAAACGTCCTATAGGTGGAATCACACAGTAGGTAGCCTTTGCGGATGAGCTCCTTTCACTTAGTGATATGCATTTAAGATTCCTTCATATCATTTCATAGCTTGATAGTTTATTTCTTTTTAGCACTCAAAATATTCCATTGTGTGGGTGTGCAAACCGTTCATTTTTTTTTTCAATATATGAAATTTATTGTCAAATTTGTTTCCATACAACACCCAGTGCTCATCCCAAAAGGTGCCCTCCTCAATACCCATCACCCACCCTCCCCTCCCTCCCACCCCCCATCAACCCTCAGTTTGTTCTCAGTTTTTAAGAGTCTCTTATGCTTTGGCTCTCTCCCGCTCTAACCTCTTTTTTTTTTGTTTTTTTCCTTCCCCTCCCCCATGGGTTTCTGTTAAGTTTCTCAGGATCCACATAAGAGTGAAAACATATGGTATCTGCCTTTCTTTATGGCTTATTTCACTTAGCATCACACTCTCCAGTTCCATTCATGTTGCTACAAAGGGCCATATTTCGTTCTTTCTCATTGCCATGTAGTACTCCATTGTGTATATAAACCACAATTTCTTTATCCATTCATCAGTTGATGGACAGACCATTCACTGTTAATACAGTTATTAATGTTGGAATTTAAGTCTACCATCATACCATTTGTTTTTTACTGGTCCACCTGGTTATGTTTGTATCTTCTTTTTTTTTCTCAAGATTCCATTTTATCTTCACTACTAGCTTATTAGCTATATTTTGTAGCTTAAATTTTCAATCTGTTCCTCTGGCGTTTACAATGTACATATTTAATTTATCATAATTTACCATTAAATTGCTTCATGTACCATGTAGGAACTTAATGTATTTCCATTTTCTCATTAATGTCTTTGATCACTGCCATACATTTTATGTCTCCATGTTTTTAAAGTTATTATTATTTTTTTTTTAGAAAGAAAGCAAGAGGGGGGAGAGGGGCAGAGGGAGAGGGAGGAAGAGAGAGACAGAGAAAGAATGAGAATCTTAAGCAGGCTCCAGGCTCACTGCAGAGCCTGATGTGGGGCTTGATCCCACGATCCTGGGATCATGACCTGAGCTGAAATCAAGAACTGAATGCTCAACTGAGCCACCCATGCGCCTCAGTCTATGTTTTGAAACCCATAGTACATTATTTTTGCTTTAAATAGTCAATTATCTTTTACCAAATTAAAAAATGAGAAAACAAAGTCTTTTTGATTGATGAAAAGTCACTGATGAAAAGTTTTTGCCATGATGAATTTCATGTTGTGCAATGTCTGAGTTTTTTGTTTTCCTTTGTTGCCATTAAAGTCACTTGGGTCCAGTTTTTTTCTTTTAAGGCTTGTTTTTAAGCTTTGTTAAGGAGCATGCAGGTTAGCCTTTATTCTAGGGACAGTTTATTTCCACTATAAAGCTACGGACTCCCCACTCTTGCTGGTTGAAAGTCAAAACCCTAAACAGCCTCCTGTAAACTTTGGGAACTGTCTGGTTCACAGCTGCCCCAGATGTTCTGCCTAACCTCAGGCATTTCATCCTACACATATACATCTTAGTACTCATCCAAAACAGAAGGGGACATCATGTGTAGATTTCTGGAGCTCTTTTTCTGATTAGTGTGTCCTTTTTAGTACTTGGCCCTGCAACTTCTAGCTTCTATTCATTTAGTACTACCACCTGAGGCTCAGCAGGGTTAAAAAAAAAAAAAAAAGTGTTATATTTCCTTGTATAATTCTTCCTTTATACTTCCATAGCTGAAATGACCACATTTTCCTTACTTTGAAATTTCCCCTTCAAGACTTTCCTGGTTGTACTTTAAAAGGGGATTCTAATATTTTTGATGTATTGGCCTTACTATTTATTTAAATACAAGTACATATACAATAGCAGTGAAAGAAATATAGAATGTAGATGGTGCCAGAAGGAAACATTAAAATCACACACCTCCTTCATAGTATTCTAAAACAGCTGAATCAATTAGTCTAAGGATTACTAGGTAGAGTGTAGTTAGGATTTCAAAATTTCACTAGACATCAAATAATATTTTGTTATAATTAGGTAGGAGAAAATGAAAATATTATCTTAAATCTCCTCTAAAATTAAAACATGAATGAATTAGTACTGTATTTAAAATTCTAGCATTAAGGGGTTCCCAGGTGGCTCAGTCAGTTAAGAGTCCGACTCTTGGTTTCAGCTCGGGTCATGATCTCACGGTTTGGGGGTTTGAGCCCCACATTGGATTCTGCGCTGGCAGTGTGACGCCTCCTTGGGAATCTCTCTGCCCCGTTCCCACTTGTGCTGTCTCTCTCTCTCAAAATGAATAAATAAACTTAAAAAAAAAAATACAATTCTAGCACTGAAACAATAAAATGGTTACAGTAAAGAAGAAAGCAACATTTTCAAGTTTCCAAATATCATCCAAATACCAAAGGTATATAAAAACCAACCAACCAAACAAAAAGAAAATGCAATAAAATTTCATTTGTGCTTGCTTCACTTGCTTTGCTGTGTTCAAGCTTTTTGGAGAAATAGAAAATGATACTATCAAGGTGTTAATTCCATATCATTGCGATCTTAAAGTGAAAACAGGGCAACAAGGTGCTGCTTTACTCTAATAGTGTTTATTTGCATCTACTAAATTCAATTTATGCATCAACAATGAAATCAAAGCTAGAAATGAATTTTATGAAATTGTATTTTAAACATACAGAGAACAATATAATGACCACCCGGGACCCAACACTTGGCTTTGCCAAATCCTACCATCCTCCCACAGTTCCCTCAATTTCTAAAAGGAATGATTCAGATATATGGCACCGAACCCTCTTTATAGCCTTCCCTGATCCTACTTCTACCTTTCCCCAGAAGTGACCACTCACTGAATTCCGTAGTTATCATTTTTAAGTGTTGCTTCTTACTTTTACTATGTGTGTGTATGTATAATTGTTTCACATGTTTTCAAGCTCCATATAAACAGTGTATTGTAGGAATCCTGCAACTTCTTTTGTTTAAAGTTGCTTCTGACAGACACGCATATATGATTTATTACAGAGATTTTATTGTATGTAACTACCATATTTATCTTCAGTTAATGGACATCAAGGTTGCCTCCAACTGTTCACTTCTACAAACCATACTGTCGTCAAGATACTTGTACACAGGTTGTGGGGGAGACCCTTCAGAATACATGCCTAGGGAAGAGAACTGGCTGTAGTGATGGATACTTATACATCTACACTTCACTTGATGGCAGCAAACTGTTCTCTAAAGTTGTACCAATCATGACTATCAGCAGGAGAGTTTAAAAGTTCCATTTGGCTGCATTATTGTCAGCACTCAGCATTGTTAAATTTTACGTGTTTTTTCCTGTAGTGATGTTTAAAACACAGTCTTTTACATAGTTTTACCTGGCCTCTCCTGAGTTACTAGTGATGTTGAGTATCTTTTCATCAAAGTTAGTTGTACATTCAGCTGTACATTCAGCTCTGTACACGAAGGAAGAAGATAGTCAGGAAGGTTTCAGTGAAAGTGGGACAGGACAACTTATATGTAATGAGTAATTTAAATAAAAAAAAAGATTCCATAATCAAATTCTAACTTGTGGAGTTAAGGGTGTAGGTATATCAGAACTATAGGTGCTCATCTAAGTGAAAAATCAATGAGGTGTAAAACAAAAGAATGTAGAATTGGACCAGTCCTTGAACACTTTAAGATTTGAGCAGGTGATGACAGTGGAGAGCATTCTAGACATATATATTGAATACAATAACTACTGAGTGGCATTCTCTTTAATTTATACTTCACCTCTGTTGGTGATACTTCTCTTTAGTCACTTTGGAAACGAAAATATTTTTAGTTATAGTTGCAACTTAGGAAATACTAGTTATTGCTTAAAGAAACGTTTTCTGAATTATTTGTGGTACTCAAAAGCCACATAGTAAGTCACATACATTTTAACTGGTGGGAACTAGATTTAAATAAGAGTTTTCTTTAAATTACTACTTTAATGAAATAACATTCCATCTAAAATTCATGTAGCTCTGAGAACATCTTATCTTAGATCTGTTGTTACTTAAATACAGTGGGCACACAAAAAATTGTGCGGAATGAAGGGATATTGTTAACTTCAAAATGAATAAGACACTTCTCCCCTTTTACTATTACTTCTCACCTGCTTTCACTGAAAATGGCTTTTCCAGTAGAAATACTGTTTGTTTCCAGTGTGTTTTGGCACTCTGGGGGCCCGTGGAGAACACAACCTGCATTGGTAGAGTTCAAAAGTATCTGATGAAGTACAAGATTTTTAATATCATGCTACATTAATCTACGACATCAAATACAAGCTCCAATTGCTTACAACATCAAAATGCTTATGATCAAACACCTGGGGGCACAAAAATAAAATAAATGTATTTCACATAATTAATTCTTACGAGAAAACTCAGGATACTTACCCTCCTGTGACAATTCTTCTCAAAATATATATCGAAGTAGCCAGCAATTGCCTGTTTTTAAGAAAAGAGATATAAATAATTATTAAACTAATTACATGACATAATAATTATTCAGTCTTTCAAGACCTGGCAAAAAGAGGGGAGCCTGGGTGGCTCAGTTGGTTGACCGTCCGACCCTTAATTTCAGCTCAGGTTGTGATCCCAGGGTAGCAGGAATGAGCCCTGTGTCAGGCTCCTCACTGAGCGTGGAGCCTGCTTGAGATTCTCTCTCCCGCTCTGTCCCCTCCTCCGTTCACATACTCTCTCTTAAAAGCAAACAAACAAAACAAAACAAAAAAACTTAGCAAAAGAATCCATTTCAAAGACTAGATACTTCTTAAACTTATGATAGGTCACTATTTTTCCCGTAAAAGAAGTTACATGTAAAAATAAAGTAACGTAATTTGACTTTCCCCCACAGAAACAATATAATAAGAAGGACAACAAGGCTAATCAAATAATCAATACATGTTTGATTAGAGAAATGACTGTGGTAGACTACTGAAAGGTGAGAGATTACACGAAGGAAGAAGGCTCAATTGGCCCCTAGCTGACCCACTGTCCCAAGGAGGCTGCTGTACAAGTTGAGCCATCTTGGACCCTTTTCGCTCCAGTCAAACCAGACAACTGCAGCAGCATGAGGGACCCGAGGAGGGACCGGCAGAAGAAACAGTAGATAAGTACAGTCTAGATTGCAGAATCATACACAAATAAATCCAAATGACTGCGATGTCAAGGCACTCAGTTTTAGGGTGGTTTGTTACACAGCAATAAACGTAATTTAAACATACTCTTTTATACAAAGATCTCATTTAATTTCTTCTGATCTTGTGCATCCAATCTTAAAGTACTATGACTATTTTTATGATGAAATCAATGGAATTTTTAAATGTCACTTTTTAAAAAAAAAAAAAAAAAAAAAAAAATAAATGTCACTTTTTTTTCTGATGATAAACCATGTGATAGTATTCAAGTAAAACTTATGTTTAAGCATATACCCAAAGGAGAACCTCTGAAATAACTCTAAGGGTTACTGCGATAGTATAAAGAGGTCTCTAAAAGATGATTATTCAGATAAATATATATTTTTCATTTTTTTATTTAAAATTTAAGTGATACCATTTGTTTTTCTTTCACTAATAGACCTAGCATAATCTATTTTTAAAACCGGCATTAAAAAAAAGCTTATAAAGTGTTAAAAACAGGACACTGATTACTGAAAAATCACTATAAAGATAATTTGTGTATCCTGCTGCTTTTGTTGAGAATGTGAAGTTAATTTATTGGTCTGTAAGGTTAATATGAACTGGGTCCAAAACCAGCTCACTATTCAATGTTGAGGTTCATTATATTTTAGATACCAAGAGGGAATCAAAATACTCTTTATAATTCTGTCAAATAGATATAAATAAAGCAATATGGTACTCAAATACAAATTATTATAGAAAACCATGCAGTTAATCAGAACATATCTAAAACATAACTTTCTTCAGTTGATTTCCTCCACAGGTTAGTTCAAGTGTTTTCTTAAATTTATTCCTGTATGCCAGTCTTGTTCACCACTGTATCCTTAGTCCCTACAGCAGTGCCTGGCCCATAGTACACAGTAAATATTTGCTGAGAGAATGTGCTTATTATACACAGTACTTACCATATTATAGTTAGTTGTCCTACCAGACTGCAAACCATTTAAGAGGAAAGCCTATGTGTAACTCATACGGCTGTGCCCCTTACCTAGAACAAGTGTGTTAAATAACAGGTTCTCAATAAATTTTAATTAAAATTTTCAGTCTTCAGTTTCCTAAATATAGCTGGTCTTCTTCTGTAGTTGGGACACTTTATGAAATCAATGAATAACTAAACTTAGAACTAATAATTTTAGACTCCAAAAAAAATGAAGAATGTGAGCTACGTATGGGGGAGGAGAGGATCCTCTAATTAATTCTATGCATGAACCTACAGAAGTTTCAACCTAACCTCTGAACTATGCAGGCTAGATCCAAATCAACATAACAAAGGCTGAGGGAATGGAACTAAAACCTGAATCACTAGCACAGGTCTCAGGATTAACTCTGAATAAAATGTGCATGGGAAAACCTTAAGTCAACAGGTAAAGATCTAGAGAACAAAACAAAGATTTGAAAAACTTGTACAAGTCAGACGATCCCTGAACAGCTTACGTGCAGGAGAGACCCAAAACAGCATAGCAAATGTTCAGAGAATAAAACTGAGATGTGAACCACCATCTGCCCAGGCATTGTTGACAGAATTCATGTTTTGAGTTTAACTGGTATGATTGCCTGCTTACACCAAACACTATTTTCCAGATGATTATAACATGACTGAGATTACACACAACATAGCATGCACATCTAGAACATAATCCAAAATTACTCAACATACAAAGAACCAGGAAAATGTAGCTAACTTTCAAGAGAAAAGATGCCAACTCTGAGATGACCCTGAGTCCTAGGAGACAAAGATCTTAAGGCAGGAATTGTAACTATGCTGTTTTGAAGGAATAGAAATGAGGTTATAGAAAACACACTGAAATGGAAGTGAAAAACAGGAATTCTCAGTAGAGAAATAGAAACCCCCCCTCGCCCCCCCAAAAACCCAAACCTAATGGAAATTTTAGAATTAAAAAATGCAATAACTGAAACAAACTCCCTGGACAGAATTGCAGAACGGAGATTACAGAGGAAAAAACAAAACAAAACAGTGAATTTGAGGACCAATCAATAGAAAGTATCTAATTTGAAAAACCAGAGGTGGGGGTGCCTGGGTGGTTCAGTTGGTTAAGTGTCCAACTCTTGATTCTGGCTCAGGTCATGATCTTGTGAAAGAATCCCAATTGGGATTTTCTCTCTCTCTCTCCCTCTGACCCTCCACTGCTTGTGTGCTTTCCCTCTCTCTCTCTCAAAAAAAGGAAAAAAAACGGGGAAAAAGATTAAAAAAAAATGCAAGAGCGTCAGGGACCCGTGGATCTAACATATATGTAATTGGAAATTCCGATTGAAAAGAAAAAAATATTGGAGCAGGAAAGACTTTTAAACATTCTTTATCTGGCTAAATTATCCTTCAGAAATGAAGGCAAAATAAACACATTTTCTAGTAAAGGAAAACTAAAAGAATTCATTGCCAAAAGAGTTTTCAGAAGACATGTTAAATAAGCCAGTTCTTCAGGCTAATGAGCAACAGTACGGGGAGGAAACCTGAAACATCAAAAATAACAGAAAAGCAATAGAAATGATAAATAGCTGGGTAAATACAAAAGACTACCTTTTCCCCCTGAATTCCTTTAAAATACTTATGATTGTTTAAGGCAAAATTGTATCATCTGGTAGCATTTTTCCATGTATGCTTATGTAATCAAAAAGACCAGGGCAGGGGGTTGGGGTTAGAAGGAGGAAGAGTAAAATTACACCAACATATACAAGTGTTTATAAAATCTGCAACTGAAGAAGGCTTTTTAAGCATCACACACAGGCAGAAACTAATATAATGGAAATTTAAAACTTTGGTATCAAAACCAAAATGAGATACTACCTTACATCTGTCAAAATTGCTAGAATAAAAAACACAAGAAATAGTAAGTGTTGATGGCAGTGTGAAGAAAAAGGAACCCTTGTGCTCTGTTGGTGGGAATGTAAACTAGTGCAGACACTGTGGAAAACAATACGGAAGTTCTTCAAAAAGTTAAAAACAGAAATACTATATGATTCAGTAATTCCACTACTGGGTATTTACCCATGAAAACAAAATATTAATTTGAAAAGATATATGCACCTGTGGTTACTGCAGCATTATTTACAATAGCCAAGATATGGAAGCACCCTAAAATGTCCATCAACAGATGAATGCATAAAAAGGATGTGTATATTTACAACAGAATATTACTCTGCCATAAAAAAGAATGAAATCTAGGGGCGCCTGGGTGGCTTAATCAGGTTAGATGTCCAACTTTTGATTTCAGCTTGGGTCATGATCTCACAGTTCGTGGGTTTAAGGCCAATGTCAGGCTCCATGCTGACCATGTGGAACCTGCTTGGGATTCTCTCTCCCTCTCTCTCTCTGCCCCACACCCTACCACGTGCTCTCTCTCTCTCTCTCAAGATAAATTAAAAAAAAAAAAAAAGAAATCTTGCCATTCACAACAACATGGATGGATGTAGAGGGTATTATGCTAAGTGAAGTAAGTCAAAGAAACACAAACAGCACATGATTTCACTTATATGTAGAATCTAAAAAACAGACAAACAAAACAACCCAGACTATTAAATACAGAGAATAAACTGGCAGTTGTTGCAGGGGAGGTGGGAGGAGGTGGGTAAAACAGATAAAGGGATCAAGAGGTACAAACTTCCAGTATAAAATAAGTAAGTCATGGAGATGAAAAGTAGAGCATAGAAGATATAGTCAATAATATTGTAACAATGTTCTATGGTGACAAATGGTAGCTACATTTATCACAGAGAGCACTGAGTAATGTATAGCATTGTTAAACCATTATGTTGTACACCCAAAACTAATATGACACTTTATGTTAATTATACTTCAATAAAAAAATAAAATTTTAGTGTAAAAATTAAAAGCTGAATAAATCTGAGAACATTTGCAATATATATTACAAAGAGTCACTGTCCTTTGTACATTAAGCTACTACAAAATTAGTAAGAATATGTCAAAAATTAAGATAAAGCAGGAAATTTATAAAAGAAAAATCAAATAATAAAGCATATATAAAAAATATTTGACCTACTTAGAAAAAAGAGTAAATTGAAACAACCAGATACAGGGGCGCCTGGGTGGCTCAGTTGGTTAAGCGTCCGACTTCAGGTCATGATCTTGCGGTCCGTGAGTTCGAGCCCCGCATCGGGTTCTGTGCTGACCGCTCAGAGCCTGGAGCCTGTTTCGGATTCTGTGTCTCTCTCTCTCTCTGACCCTCCCCCATTCATGCTCTGTCTCTCTCTGTCTCAAAAATAAATAAACGTTAAAAAAAATTAAAAACAAAACAAAACAACCAGATACAGTTTTCTTTGATAATGATGAGGAAAACAAATCTTTAATAATATCCACAGTAAATGGGGAAAGTAGCATTCATACTGGGAGAACAAACTGAAATAACCTTTCTAGAGAGAACTCAGTTAGCAATACATATTAAAAGGCAAGACATTTGCATTAAAAAGAAGTCAGACACAAAATATATGATTCTATCTATATATAGAAAATTCAAAAATAGTATGACTAACTTACAGTGTTGTAAGTCAGGATAGTAGTTGCCCTTGCAACAGCGATAGAAACTGGAAAGACTCAGATGGAGGGCTCCTGGCTGCTGGTAATATTCTATTTCTCCAGCTGAGTGCTGGATACACGGTAGGCATTCACTTTGTTCAATTTTTTCAAACTACATTTAAGATTTGTGGACTTTTCTGTTGTGTATGTATGTGTTGTGGACTCAATCAAATGCATATACTCACTGACTCAGTAATTCTAAACTTAAAAAAAAATTCCATGGAAATTATCAAGTATGCTTGCAAAGATTTAGCCACAAGAGGCCAATTTTAGCCTAAATTTTCAATAACAGGTCACCAGTTAATAAATCATAATACTTCCATATCATGGAATAACATTTTGTCCATCAAAAGTAATCTTGTAGGTAAATATTTATCGATTTGGATATTAGGTAAAAAGAATAGTACATGTATTATGGGCACTTATTATATGTTATACAAACATGAGTATATATGTACATGTCTGAAAAGATATTCACCAAGCTACTGAAAGTGGATGACAGATTTGGGAAGTTCATATTCTTAATCCTTATCTATAATTTACATTTCCCAAAAAAAATAAACAGCTTCTGTGATAATAATAAATCATTTTTGAGCTAAATGGTCTACAGTACTGCATGAAGATGCACTCAATTCAACTATTACCTTTGTATCAGTTCCCTTATTAACACCCCAAAACTACTCATATCTGCACTCCCAGGGCTACGGCAGTATCTAATACGTAACAGGAACTACATGAATTTGAAAATAAAGACAATTTCCCCAATTACAATACAATAACATTTCTAAAATAATAACAATATACATGATCAGAAAATGTGACCTAAGTCTGAAATGTATAAAACACACAAAGTAAAACATCCTATACTTAACTCTGGTAAAAGACAGACTGGCAATATTATCATGGTAGAACAATTGCAATTACAATACACTATAACAAAGAGAAGGTCATAACAAAGAGAAGAGGTTGATGCATGACTTTACAGTGAAATTAAAAAGTCAAAATATTTGTGAATACAAAGATACTTTAGAACTGTCTTCCAATCCCCAAACTGCACTACCTATCAAATTTAGTTCAAAATCAAAAAAGAAACTAACTTTCCCCTAACCCCCCAAAAATACAGTGAAAGAGATACTACATAGTTTGGGGTAACAAGAAAACAGGTTTTATGTCTCAAGATGAATAAATAAAAATGAAAAGCATAAATTCACTTTGGTTTTGAGAATTTGGCAGGGATCTATGACAAAGATAGATCTGAAATCACATCTAGCTTACAGTTCCCTTTGAAATGGAGTTTCTTCAACTCCTCAAGCAGATTTACCTTCCTAATGATGTCTGGTGGAGGGTAGTATTAAAATCAGTTCCATAGCATACATTAAGCAGAACCATGAGAAGTTAGGAAGAAATTCACCTATGATAAAAAATTATGTGCAAATAATCTATCTACTCATCAGGTTTTGAACATCCCCCTAACTGAGCAAGTAGAAAATTCTTGCTCTGAAAAAACCAAAGGGAATTTCTGGTTTTAAAATGGGTGTTAACCCTCAAATAGAATGCCACTTAAATAAAGGGAAAGGGCTCCCTCTACCACCATGTCCCCCCACCCCCACCCCCGCCACTGTATAAGTGCTCCTTAATAATTAAAATAGGTATTAGAAAAAAGAGGAAAAAATCTTAAACTTGAATCACAGTCCTAAAACCCAACTGAACCATGATTAGTGTTTTTATTTCTGCAAAGCCATTATAACCAATCAAATACGTGAGCTGACTTGGAGACAAAGTTATTTATTTTGCTGCAGAACGTAAACATGCCACACTATTTTTCAATTAGTTTCACCACCTTGTTACCAGCACTTTGACAGACTATCTCTAGGTCTTTCAAATGTTAATTTCAATGAACTTACACTCTTTCTGTTAAAGTCATTCAAATGTAAGAATAAACAACAACCACAGGAAATTGAAAATGATGACTAATAGGCAATGGTAATAAATAACTGGAGCACAGCTTGACACGTGCTTGAAAAAGATCAGATAGGTTATAAGGCCTGAGCACAGAATAAATTTCTCTTTTGTTCCACATGTATATCTTGTCAGGAGCAAAGGGAGCTGCTGAGGGGAAAAATAAGCATTAAAATAAAATATCTGTAGGAGTTGGGTTAATCCTCGGAGACAAGGTCACAGTTAAATAAATAAAATTTCACTGAATTGTACCACTGTCAGAAAAATTTTAGTTAAAACGTCCTTAGACTGAGAGATAGGAGAATCTGTGCTAATTAACAACAAGAAGGATTATAATAGAAGTAAACAGAATAAAAGGAAAATACATGCACATACGGTAAACTTCTGGGCAGTTTGATCGCATTTGTAATTTGGTGCGAATCCTCCACAATTCATTTGAAGTATATACACGAAAATAATTCAGGCAGATAGCTTTGTTGTGCATCTTAAACATTCCTAAGCATTAGAATACGGTTTTTCAAAATGAGTTCTTTGTTCTTCTTTGTGGGTTTCACAAAAAGGAAGAAAAGAACGGACAATATTTGTAAACTGAATATTTAAAAATCTGTTTTAAGCCACATTTTGTTTATCCTATATACACAAAGGTACATGCAGTTCATTTTACACATGCTCGTTTGAAGAACAATGACTTGGAATAAAAATAAATTATTTTCTCATATATTTTCGTGTAGTGAGTATTTCTTTAAAGAAAACGTATCGTGTGTATGTAACAGGATGGCAGCCAATGAAATAAGACCAGACTAGACCTTATGAGGAAGAAGGAAATTAAAAATTATCATTATCACTATCACCTGCAGGGAGTAATTTATCATTTCTGTTCTTCATTGGTATCATGTTCCAACAGCGTGTGGTTACAGCAGATACAATTAGGCAGCTGGCCACAGAAGTAGGAGGATAATGTGCTTTTGATGGAGTTTATCCAAGCATGGAGATAGAGTGTTTGTAATCCATGCAGCAGAATCACTATGACAAAAATACAATTCATTTTTTGTTGGAGTATTTCTTTCAAAATCTTAATACAGAACTCAAAAGCCTACTGATGATGAGTCTGAAACAAGTAAAGAAAGAGTAAGAAGATAATGCCTAAGAATGATTATACAGCTTACATTAGTGTATACAAACGAGATGAAAATACAAACATAAACCATGCAAGCTGCTGCATAAAGACTACAAACACTGCTAGTAATAACTGGTAATTAAACTAAGAAGATGTAATCAATCAATATGAAAATTATACATTATGATTTTATCACAATATTAACTATAGCTTAAATTATGGACTCTTTCTTCTTCAATTAATTTTCTATTTTACCCCAAGAGAAAATTTGCATCTTTCTTTTCTTTCATGATTCCTCTAGGGAACAATACACATTAAGTGCCATATAACTCTCAAGGGATACTGCCAAATTGAGTAGCATTTAGAAATAGACCAAGCAATATGGGAAGTAGCAAAACAGACGATAGGTCTAAAAATATTTTTAAAAAGGTACCTTTACTGAAAACCTTAATGTAATTAATTTTTGATCTACATAAAATAGTCCCAGATTATAACTGAAATTTCTTTTAAATTTACTTAGTCTGCTTCCCTTGTAATTTCAAACTTGCTTATTAAAGTGATTTTAGGGGGCAGAAGGGATCACCTCTTTAGAGCCTAGAATAAAAGTACTTTCCCTCTGACATTTCATAAATTGATATTTGACATATCCTAACTGCTCTACATTTCTTCCTAGCTATAAACACAAGATACTGTTTTGTACACTCGAAACTCACTGACATTTATTAACATTTTCATTTTTAAAAAGCTTTTGTCTTACTTTTTTAATGTTTATTTTTGAGAGAGAGAGGAAGAGAGGGAGAAAAGAGAGAACGAGCAGGGAAGGGGGAGAGAGACAGGGAGACACAGAATCCCAAGCAGGTTCCAGGCTCTGAGCTGTCAGCACAAAGACTGGTGGGGGGCTCGAACCCACGAACCACGAGATCATGACCTGAGCCCAAGTCAGACGCTTAACCGGCTGAGCCACCCAGGCGTCCCCTATGCATTTAGTTTTTTTAGATTGCACATATAAATGATAGCATGCAGCTTGTCTTTGTCTGACTTCTTTCACTTAGTGTAGTTCCCTCAAGGAGTATCCATGTTGTTGAAAATGGCAAGATTTCCTTCATTTTATGGCTGAATAATATAGTCCATTATGTGTGGACACACCCCCCCCCCCCCCATATCTTTTTTATCCATTCATCTATTGATGGACACTTAGGTTGCTCCCATAGTTTGGCTGGTGTGAATAACACTGCAAAAAATATGGTAGTGCATCTATCTCCTTGAGATCCTATTTTCATTTCCTTTGGACAGATATTCAGAAGTGGGATTGCTGGATCATATGCTCGTTCTATTTTCTTTTAAAGTTTTTGTTTTTTATTCATTTTGAGAAAGAAATAGAGAGCAAGCAGTGGAGGGGCAAAGAGAGAGGGAGACAGACAGAATGCCAAGCAGGCTCTGCGCTGCCAGCACCTTAACCAATGAACCTGAAGTTAAGATCATGACCTGAGCCAAAATCAAGAGTCAGATGCTTAATTAAGACACATAGGTGCCTGTTAGTTCTATTTTTAATTTTCTGAGGTACCTCCATAACTGTTTTCCATAGTGGCTATACTAATTTACATTTCCACCAAAAGTGCACAAGGGTTTCCTTTTCTCTACACCCTCACCAACACTTGTTACCTCACTACTATACTGATTTTTAAGAATACAGATTCATTTTCCTGATTATATACTTCAGCATAAATGGAATCATACATCAGGTAGTGCTTGTCACTGGCTACTTTCCTTGTTGCTTTTTTAGATTCATTTATACTGTTGTGTATTACTTAAACTGTTAAATGGCTGTAAGGCATATGTGACTATACAGTTTATTTATCCAGTCTACGATTGACAGGCACTAAGTAATTTTAAGTCGGGGCTTTTATGAGTAGTGCTATGAACATTCTCTTATGACTATGTCTTTTGGTGAACATATGTATTAACTGTTGTTGGGTATACACCTAACAGTGGAACTACTGGTATGTGCGTATTTACCATTTTTGTTAATCTTTATTTTTTCCTATATACTGGCCTTCCATTGGGGTCATTCTCTGTTTGCCTGAATACCTATTTGTATCTCCTGAGTATAATATAGGTTAGTACAGGTTGTCTGGGACAAACTGTCTTTCCCTCTTTTTATCTGTTCATCTGAAATTTTTTAAATTTCAGATTCATTCTTTTTTTTAATCTTTTTTTTTTTTTAATGTTTATTTTTGAGAGAGAGAGAGAGAGGGAGACACAGAATCCGAAGCAGGCTCCAGCCTGCCCACCATGGGGCTCGAGCCCACAAACTGCCAGATCATGACCTGAGTTAAAGTCGGATGCTTAACCAGCTGAGCCACCCAGGCACCCCTTTTATCTTTTTGAAAAATATTTATTTATTTTTGAGAGAGCGAGCACGCAAGTGGGGGAGGGACAAAGAGAGGGGGACAGAGGATCCAAAGCAGACTCTGAGGTGACAGCAGCAAGCCCAATGTGGGCTTGAACTCACAAACCGTGGGATCATGACTTGAGCTGAAGTTGGACGCTCAACCAAATGAGCCACACAGGTGCCCCCAGATTCATTCTAAAAGATATTTTAGTTGTGTAAAATTCAGGGTTGGCAGCTATTTTCTTTTAGTACACTGAGGATATCATCACTGTATTATCTTTTTAATTCTGTTGTTTCTGTTAAGATAACATTTATTGGTCTATTTACTGCTCCCTTGAAGATAATTCCAGCACTCTACTCATAGCCCCACTGACTGCTTTTAAGATTTTCTCCTTGGGGCATATGGTGGCTCAGCTGGTTAAGAACCTGACTTCAGCAAAGGTCGTGATCTCACAGTTCGTGAATTTGAGCCCCGCATGGGGCTCTGCGGTGACGGGGCAGAGCTTGCTTGGATCCTCTGTCTCTCTTGCTCTCTGCCCTTCCCCTGTGCGTGCGCTCTCTCTCAAAAATAAATAAATATTAAAAAGAAAATTTTTTTTCTCCTTGAATTCTATACCGTTACTAGGATGTCCTAAGTGTAGGTTTTTTTCTTCCTCTGATACAATTCACATATCATAAAATTCTATTTAAGTAAGCTGTATAATTCAGTTTTTAAAGAATAGTCAGACTTGTACAACAATCTAATTTTAGAACATTTTTATTACCCCAAAAAGATATCCTGTATCCCCTTCTAATCCCAGCCCTCTCTACAGATTTGCCTATTCTAAACATTTAACATAAATGGAATCCTTCTGTAGTTAGCACTTGTACTTAACATACCGTTTTCAAGCCTCATCTGTGTTGTATTATGTACTAGAACCTATTTTGTTTTATGGCCAGATATTACTTCACTGTATGGATATAGCACATTTTGTTTATTCATTCTTCAGGGGATGGACATCTGGTTTGTTTCCACTTTTTAGCTATTATGAATAATGCTGCAATAAGCATTGATGTATAAGCGTTTGTATGGACATGTTTTCATTTCTCTTGGGTATATACCTAGAAGTGGTAAAATCAGTCTTATTCATAAACACAAAATGGATTAAAGACCTAAATGTGAGACCTGAAACCATAAAATTTTTAGAAGAAAACATAGGCAGTAATTTCTTTGAATCAGCTGTATAAACATTTTTGTTTCTATGTCTCTTCTGGCAAAGAAAACAAAAGCAGAATTAAACTATTGGGACTACACCAACATAAAAAGCTTTTGCACCGTAAAGGAAACCATCAACAAAACAAAAAGACAACCTGCTGAATGGGAGAAGATATTTACAAATGATATATCTGATAAGGGCTTCATATCCAAAATATGTAAAGAACTAATGCAACTGAATACCAACCCCCTCCCCCACCCCAAATAATCTGATTAAAAATGGGCAGAGGACCTGAACAGACATCTTTCCAAAGATGACATACAGACGGCCAACAAACACATGAAAAGATATGCAACATCACTAATCATCAGGGAAAAATAAACTAAAACCGTAATGAGATATCACTTTCTATCTGTCAGAATGGCTAAAATAAAAACACAAGAAATAGCAAGTGCTGGTGAGGATGTGGAGAAAAAGGAACACTTGTGCACTGTTGGGGATGCAAACTGGTGCAGCCACTGTGGAAAACAGTATGGAGGCTCCTCAAAAAATTAAAAATAGAATTTCCATATTATCTAGTAATTCTACTACTGGGTATTTACCCAAAGAATATGAAAACACTAATTTGAAAATATACACGGACCCCTATGTTCACTGCAGCATTATATACAATAGGCAAGATACGGTAACAGCTCAAGTGTCCATCCATAGATGAATGGATAAAGAAGACGTGGTTTACATATATAATGGAACATTACTCAGCCATAAAAAGGAATGAAATCTTGACATTTGCAACAATATGGATGGATCTAGAGGGTATAATGTTAAGTGAAATAAGTCAGAGAAAGACAAATACCATAGGATTTCATTAATATGTTGAAGTTAAAAAACAAAACAAAGAAAAAAAGAGACCAAAAAAGCTTGACTCCTAAATACAGAGAACTGGTGGCTGTCAGAGGGGAAGTGAAGGTGGGGGGAAGCTGGGTGAAATAAAAGGGATTATGAGTACACTGATCTTGATGAGCACTGAGTAATGTACAGAACTGCCGAATCACTATACTGTACACATGAAACTAATGTAACACTGTATGTTAATCATACTTAAATAAAAACAAAATTGGGAAAAAAAGAATCCTATTCAAGTTATGTTGTGCTCCTTGAGTTGCAGCTCATTGTCTGTCATCTGTTTTAGAAAATCCTCAGCCATTATCTCTTGAAATACTATTTGAAATATTCTCACCTCCTTTCCTTTGGTACTCCCATTTAAACTTATATTAGACCTTTTCTTGTATGCTCTGTATCTCTTGCCCCTCCCAAACCTTCATCCTTGTATCTTTCCATGCTTCCTTTTGGATATTTCTTTCTGACTTAAAATCCAGTTCAATAAACCTCTCTACACCAGTGTGTTAAGATCTGCTGCTAAATTCATGTTAAGTTCAGTTTCAGAATATGTTTGACTTTTTCAAATCTGCTATACTGCTTTTTAAATGTTTCTAACTCTTTGCTTGAAATTTGCACTTTCTTTTGTCCTTCAACTTAGTATGCACAGTTATTTTTATTGTTCGTTTTTTTAAGTAGGTTCCATGCCCAACATGGGGCTTGAACTCATGACCCTAAGATTAAGAGCTGAATGCTCTACTGACTGAGCTAGCCAGGCACCCCACATAGTTATCTTTAAAGTCCATACCTGATACCTGGAGCACCTGGAGCTCTGTTTTCATTGCTTACTATTTCAGCTGGTTGTCTTGTGGCCTTGGGTGACTGATTACCTTTGATTATGCTCTGAACATTATGTCTGAAGCACTGTAGAAATAATTTAAGACCTATTATGATAATCTTCTAAAAAGAATTAGTTTGTGCAAGGAATCTAGGAGTGCTAGCAAACACTGAGATCATCTTAAATCTAATAATGGGGTTTGAGAATTTCCTGGGCCACCCAGATGATTTGAAGCTAGGCTGCAGTCCATGCAAAGGTTTATTTATCTCTAATTTTACTCTATTCTTCGGTGCAGTCTTTCAGGATCACGTTGCAAACACTGAGAAATCGTAAAGGCCCTATTTTTATATTCTGATCCATGTGAGGCTATCAAAGGGCTACATAAGTCTTTTAACTGCTTCTTCTGAATTAGTAAATGCCTATGAGGCAAAAGCAGTCCCAAATGTCAGTCTCATTTCTTTGGATTTTCTTCTTTTCTGAGTCTCAGCTTGGTAATGCTTTACTAACTTATCTGTGTGATGCCTTCAAACAGACAGTGTTTTATGTATTTTCTTTAGCTTCTGTAGTTGTTCTAGCAAAAGGGTCACTCCATTTTGTGTAGTCCACCATTACAGGAGGCAGATTCATTATTGCATTATTTCTTCCTACCTAAGGCTCCTGGCCTGTAACACTCTCCCCCATTCCCTAAACTAGCTTCTTCTCACTTACTATGTCTCCATTTAAATGTTACTTCCTCTGGGCAGTCTTCCCTAATCCCACAGAATAGATGTTTCTGCACTACCTGTAATAACACTTCCCATGCTGATAATGCTTTTTGTTTAATTACAGACCCTAATAGGCCCTTAAGGGCAGTCTCACTATGTCTGTGCTCACTTCCGTGTCCTCACTGCCCAAGCACAATGCCTGGACGTTCTACCTCAACAGTGAAGACAACTGTGCAGTTACAAAGGCATGAAAGAGTGTGGGATGTGCAGGGACTATAGGAAATTAATAACGATTCACTAATTGAGTGAACCAAAAAATAAATGATGAAACGACATAATATGCTCAACTCCTATCAACCTTTGGGAAAAGAAAATCATGATGCTTTACTTCTTATAACTTACTATTTTTTAAAATTCTAAAGTGGTATTAGATGTCAACTACTTTTGAGAAACAACCCTTGATGTCTGTCCCAACAATTACTCACTGTCTACTAATCTAGTGCTACAGTATTAGGAAGGCTTCTTGAAAGAAGCCACACCTAAAGTATAATCTTAAATATGAGTAGGATTATTGAGGAAAAGTAGGTAGGAGTACACCAGGCAAAGGGCATCTTTTACATGCCTCTATTATTAAATTCTCTCATAGAATCCTGTATTACAATGATCTATTTATATGTTGGCCTCTCCTACTAAACAAAGGTCTTCGGGGTCAGAGATTATATTCTGTGTTATATTCACAGTGCCTAACACACAGGTCTGCTTAAATGAAAAGCTGTCTTGGGAAGTATTTTGTGTGTGTGTGCTTGCCACTTAAAAACTCCTGCAGCCCATTGCTTCTCTAGATTTCTGTTACCTGTTTCCTGATATATCATCAGTTTCTATTTTATATCAGTGCTTATTATTTCCTTATATTCCTTTGAAATTTCCTTATATTCCATTAAAAGGCAGCATGCTTTCCCTAGAAACCATCGCCCAAAGGCTCTATGGCCCATTCCTAACTCCTCAAATGGTAGAAAATACTACCAGAGGTAAGTAAATGTTATACATTTTAAGAACAAAATAGAAAATATATTGAATTTAAAAATCAATGCAGAAGAAAAAGGATACTAGTTTTGTGACAGCTGAAGAGTTTTAAAACTAAAAAATATTAATTTACTTTTGTGGCTAGGTGATCAAGTTCTACCAAATGCTACTTGTCTTTACAAGCCTTTTGTTTTACAAATGAAGGGACGGAACACTGAAAGAAATTCTGACAGAAAGTGTAAAGGGGTAAGCAGAAGATGTGATATACTTTACTTTCCAGAAACGAACGAGATATTTTCTCTTTTGAAACGTTGAGGTAAAAAGACGGTTTCCACTTCGTCATGTGAGCCTTACTAAAAAAAGTATCCAGCATCTGAAGTGAGATCTAAAAACCTGGTAGCATTCATTTATGTGTGTCCTTTGAGGCTACAGTTTTTCAAAGAAGGTAATTATACCAGTTGTCTTAAGTTCTGCCTTTATATGTGTAATTTCAGTGGGTTTTGTTTGTTTGTTTGTTTGTTTGTTTTGACTGCTACCTCTGCACACTGCTGGGTGAGACAATGACATACATCTCTGGGGCCCCAGGACTCACTCTGGCCCATCCTATATCCATGGGGTTGGATGATGAATGAAAGGATGAGGAGGAAAAGAGAAAAAGAAATCAGACGGAACATGATGGTACAGCCTTTGGGGACAGCCAGGACATATCACTTATTAAATAAAGCAAAGGGTATTCTGTAATAGTTATGTCACTGTCTTTGTGATCTAGAAATTTAAAATGTGACTCTTTGTAAAACTGCAGGTAGAAAAGAAGAGATTTTGATTTGAGAAGCAGCTGATATGCATAAATGAAGCATTCTGAAGAAAGGCCTCATTTCTCCAATACCTTAGCCATTCTGGTATATGGACAGATTAGAGTTTTCATTGCATTACCTTTGCCTGTAAAGAAACCAGTCTTAGTGAGGTGGTACTTCTAGCCAGATTAATCATGCTTACTCAATCCTGATGGAAAAAGTAAATTCCATCTATCAATTCTCACAATCTGAAATCCCCCTTACCAAATGGATGTTAAAAATAGGGGCACCTGGGTGGCTCAGTCAGTTAAGTATCCCAAAGCATTAGGTGCTTTAGGATTTTTAGAATTTCTGAATGCCAATATTCACGATGGCTTCTGCCAGAGCACAAGTCAAAGGAAATCTGAACTGAGAAAGATTACTTCCTTGTAGGTTATTACTCCAGGGATAACTGCCTGAATCAAAGAGGAAAATACCTGGTCAAACTCATTTACTATCACAGTCTAATAATGCTAATTGGCAGCCTCTAAGATAAGTCCAAGGAGAACTCCCCTGACATGTCTAATCAAGAGTCCACTATTATTGATTATTTGATAAATAAACCATTTTTATGCTTATTGCTGTGCTTGAGATAACTATTTCAGTCCTGCCTGAGTGTGATTATTTCTCTCAGATTTATTCTGCCTCTTGGCATTAATGATTTCAAGCATGACCCTATTCCCATCTAGAATTAAATTATGATTGTAATACAGCTTAAGAATTTCAACACTCTACTCAAATTATATTTTAGAACAATATGATGTGCTAATCCTTTTATAATATAACTCAACTGGCAGATTTAAAATCACCGTTAATGAATTTTTTAAAATGCCAACTCAGAGGCACTATTTATTCCATGGCTTTCAAAGGAGGATCAAGCAGAGGAATTTCTATCCACTCTAAGGACAAGTTATTTTACTCAACTTCAGAGTTTTTTAATTTGTGGACTTTGGCATCCTCTTTGAGTAGGTTTAAATAATGTTTTAATACTGCAGGTGTTTCCTCTACTCAATGAACATACACCTCAAAGTTAATAAGAAGTGGGAAACGTGTCTTTTTAAAAAATTACGTTTTCTTGCACCTGGGTGGCTCAGTCAGTTAAGTGTCCAACTCTTGATTTCGGCTCAGGTCATGGTCTCACGGTCGTGAGATCAAGCCCAGCACATAGCTCCGTGCTGGGTGTGGAGCCTGCTTATGATATTTTCCCTCTCTCTCCTCTGCCTCTCCCTTGTTCATGTGTGCTTGCTCTCTCAAAAAAAACAAAAAAATTTTTTCTTATGTTTTCAAGGAGAGAGTACAGAAATAGATAGAAAAGCAACTAAACACAGAAAATGAGTTGAAGAAATCCAGATTTTAAAAAGGCTAAAATCCTCTGGGGTCCAATTCAGAAGCCTAGACTCTGTGGTTGGGAAAGATGAAAGATAAGGGCAGGGGAGCAGAATCAAGTGAAAGTATCCAAAATTTTATAGGCAATGCGTAGGGTATACCTGGACTTATATCAAATCTAAACAATATTAGAACTAGATAGAATATGATACAACGCTTCCTTTTATAGGACAGTCCTACATTACGTACAGAATTAGTCACATAATGGGAAAATCTCAGGTAATTTAAATTACTTTGGAAAATGCTTAATAAAGTTTTATACTAGAGACTCACGTATATATCAACCCTCAGTAAGTTCAATACAACCAGTTCTCCTGGCAATGGCACAAATCACAATTTCTTTGGCTGGGCTCCAGAGGAAGTAGATGGCTTGTAATAGAGTGCCATGTTGTATTAAAACAAATACTTTTAGAGGTAAGAATCACATACACTCCACCAAGATGCTCATACTAGAGAAAGACTTGGAAGCTGATAATAACCGAAGAAATGGCAGATGTGTTTTCCACACTGTCCTCATTTGGGGGTACATGTTCACTAAATAAAATGGAAGGTAGAATCATCTGCGCCATTTAGACCATTATTTCTCTCTTGGGCTCTCTCTCTCTCTCTCTTTTTTTAACCTTAATAGTTTATTTGGATCAAGTTATATTTACACAAGCTGCTACTCCACTGGATTTGCTAAACAAACAAACTAAAAAACATTTTAAAGCCCATTAACTTCATGAAGTTGCACAAGTTAAAAAATACATCCTAAGTTCAAGAGCAATTTATGTAATTTATAATTGCTTTTCAATGCTTTGTTAAACAGTGTCATTATATTTGAGGGATATTTTCAAAACATCTTCCCACAAAACATCCTTTGGTTCTATTCTCATCCATCATATCTGGACCAAGTGTGCCATAGGTCAGACCTGACAAGACAAGCCATAAATGAGTATCCCAATTCTCTACTGGATATCACTACTTGGATATCTGAAAGATATTTCAAATTCAACATATAATAATTGAGCTCCGATCCTCAACCTCTAACCCTGTTCTTCCAGTTTTCTTTGTCTTAAAAGAGAGTACCATCACTCTTCAAAATGTAAAAGGAAGAAACCTTGGAGTTACCACTGTCATCTCCTTTCCTCATCCTCCATTATCTATTCCATTCTCAAGTCCTGTCAATTTCACCTTCTAGATCACTCTTGAATAAATCTACTTTTCTTCATCTCCAATAAAATTGCCTTTTGTAAAGCACTGCCATTTCTTGCCTGAGCTACCATAACAGCCTACTCACAGGTGTCTCACATCCATCTTGATCTCCATTTGTTCTCTATGTTCCAGCCATGATCTTTCCCAAGTGCCCTTCAGATACATCACTCTCTGCTAAAAAGCTTTGATTATTTCCCACTAGTCTAAGGAAAAGGCCCAATAGCACAAGGTGCTAATGACCCAGACAGCTCTCCACCCTTCCTAAATACCATGGTCTCCGTGTTCCAGCCTGGGCTTCTTTCACCAGCCCTTTCATTCATTATGCTTCTGACACTACATGCCCTTCTTTTGGTTTCTCTTTTATAAACTTTTTAATTTAAATATTACATACATGCAAAAGATACAGACATTTAAAGCTAATGTAAGAATTATTTTCTATTCTGAAAAAAAGTTTTACTGAAGTACACAAGTATAAAATACACAACACACATGTATAAAAGTGAGCAAATCATTGTGATTTAGCTCAGTAGGCTTATACAAAGTGAGTACACTCAACCACTACTCAGACCAAGATACAGACCCCAGGGGGCACCTGGGTGGCTCAGTTGGTTAAGTGTCCGACGTCAGTTCAGGTCATGATCTCACCGTTTGTGAGTCTGAGCCCCATGTTGGGTTCTGTGTTGGCAGCTCAGAGCCTGGAGCCTGCTTCGGATTCTGTGTCTCTGTCTCTCTCTGACCCTTCCCTACTTGTGCACAGTCTCTCTTTCTCTCTCAAAAATAACTAAACATTAAAAAAATTTTTTAAAGGAAAAAAAAGATACCCCAGACCTTTATCATCCTCTTTCCAATGATTAAGTACTCCCTACATTTTTATCACTACATTATTAGTTTAGCTTGTTTTACAAATTTAAATATTGAAACTTTTCTGTATCTGGCTTTTTCTTTCATGAAAAATTCATCCATGTTGTAATGTATAGTCAAGATCATCTTTTTTCATTGATGTATACTACTCCACAAATATACCACATTTATTTATCCATTTTACTACTGACAATGTTTAGCTTGTTTTCAGTTTGGTATTATAATGAAGTATACTGCAATGGACACTGGTGTACATGTCTTTTGGTAAACATATGAACACATCTCTAAGAGTGAAGACCTAAGAGTGAAATGGTTAAGCCATAGAATAAGCACCTGTTCAGCTTTGGTAGCTGTAGCAAGGAGCTGAGATGTATGGAAACAATCGAGCACAGTGCCTTTGCCTCATCACTCTTATGCATTTCTTAGAATACAGTCATTAGTGTTATTCTTTCTTTCTTTCTTTCTTTCTTTTTAATTTTTTTTTATTAGTTTTCTTTATTTTTGAGAGGCAGAGAGAGACTGAGTGCGTGGAGGGGAGGGGCAGAGAGAGAGGGAGACACAGAATTGGAAGCAAGCTCCGGGCTCTGAGCTGTCAGCACAGAGCCCGATGCGGGGCCTGATCTCACGAACTGTGAGATCATGACCTGAGCCGAAGTCGGACGCTTAACCGACTGAGCCACCCAGGCGCGCCTAGTGTGATTCTTTAAAAACATCCATGTATGAAAATTTTCAAGCATATATACAATTGTAGAACCTCTGAGTACCTATCCTCTATATTCAAGCTACCAGTATTTGGCACATTTACTTCATCTATTCTTCCTCTACCTCCTTTTTTGCTGAGCTGTTTTTGAAACAAATGCCTGGTAAGTCATTTCTCCCTTACATATGTACTTCAGTTTATATCTCTGAAAAATATGGACATTTCTTATATAACTAGAATGCCCTTATTACACGTAACATAAGGTGAATTTAAATATGTTTCCCTCATTTATGCTTCGTAAACTGTTTTGGCTTATTATTATATTCCCAATGCCTTGTAGCTCTTAGCACATAATACTACTCAAAAATAGTTTCTGGGACTACGTGAAGAGATTTAAGTATCCTCACCACCATCTAAAACTAACTACAAAGGTTCAGGTTTCAGAGAAGAGTACCAAGTTCAGGACCATGCCTTAGATCATATGGTCATTTATATCAGGAGAAACCTAAAACTGACTGTAGAGATGGAATCACATAATTACAAATGTTCTCCCCCTGCACATAAAATTTACTTAATGAAGCCTATTAAAATATATACCAGATGTCCCACTAGAATCTATGATGCAAGTTCAAAACAAATCTTACTATTTCTAAGCAGCACAGATGTGTTTTAATAATTAGTTTCTCTAGCTGATTAGCTTTGCAAGGTCAAAATTAGGTCAATTTACACCTAAAAGTACTAAGAACTGATTTAAAACCCAAGAATGAGTTTGGAATTAGCAGGTTTCTACTGTCAGAGATTTTTCAAGAGCCTTGAAAGAAGATTTAAATACACAATTACAAAGAAATAGGTTCATCTAAAGTTTTTCTGTAAGCTATTAGAAAAATTTAAAGCTTAATTAAAAAGTAAAATAACAAAAGAGTACTATTCAGTAAGGAATCACTAAAGTTTGAATTTTAAACATTTTAAAGTTTTATTTAATAACACTTGCATTGATAGGGGTGCCTGGGTGGCTTAGTTGGTTAAGTGTCTGACTCTTGGTTTTGACTCAGGTCATGAACCCAGAGTTGTGGGCTTGAGCCCCACATTGGGTTCCACATTGAGCATGGAGCCTGCTTAAGATTCTCTTTCTCCCTCAGTCTCTCTCCCTTGTTTGCTCACTCACTCTTTTTCAAAATAAAATAATAAAATAAAATTAAATTAAATTTAAAAAAGTTTTTAAAAATAACACTTGCATTAGCCTTAAAAACCTTTAACCCAGAGAAGAAAGCAGGAAAAGACCTCTCTGACCTCAGCCGCAGCAATCTCTTACTCGACACATCCCCAAAGGCAAAGGAATTAAAAGCAAAAATGAATTACTGGGACCTTATGAAGATAAAAAGCTTCTGCACAGCAAAGGAAACAACCAACAAAACTAAAAGGCAACCAACGGAATGGCAAAAGATATTTGCAAATGACATATCGGACAAAGGGCTAATATCCAAAATCTATAGAGCTCACCAAACTCCACACCCGAGAAGCAAATAACCCAGTGAAGAAATGGGCAGAAAACACGAATAGACACTTCTCTAAAGAAGACATCTGGATGGCCAACAGGCACATGAAAAGATGCTCAACGTCGCTCCTTATCAGGGAAATACAAATCAAAACCACACTCAGATATCAACTCATGCCAGTCAGAGTGGCCAAAATAAAAAAATCAGGAGACTATAGATGCTGGAGAGGATGCGGAGAAACGGGAACCCTCTTGCACTGTTGGTGGAATGCAAATTGGTGCAGCCACTCTGGAAAACAGTGTGGAGGTTCCTCAGAAAATTAAAAATAGACCTACCCTATGACCCAGTAATAGCACTGCTAGGAATTTACCCAAGGGATTCAGGAGTACTGATGCATAGGGGCACTTGTACCCCAATGTTTATAGCAGCACTCTCAACAATAGCCAAATTATGGAAAGAGCCTAAATGTCCATCAACTGATGAATGGATAAAGAAATTGTGGTTTATATACACAATGGAGTACTACATGGCAATGAGAAAGAACGAAATATGGCCCTTTGAAGCAACGTGGATGGAACTGGAGAGTGTGATGCTAAGTGAAATAAGCCATACAGAGAAAGACAGATACCATGTTTTCACTCTTATGTGGATCCGGAGAAACTTAACAGAAACCCATGGGGGAGGGGAAGGAAAAAAAAAAAAAAAAGAGGTTAGAGTGGGAGAGAGCCAAAGCATAAGAGACTCTTAAACACTGAGAAGAAACTGAGGGTTGATGGGGGGTGGGAGGGAGGGGAGGGTGGGTGATGGGTATTGAGGAGGGCACCTTTTGGGATGAGCACTGGGTGTTGTATGGAAACCAATTTGACAATAAATTTCATATACTGAAAAAAAAAAAGTAAATAAATAAATAAATAAATAAATACAATTTGTATCCTAAAAACAACAACAACAACAAAAAAAAAACCTTTAACCCAAAGACTTGTTTTGACTCCATTGAAAGCTAAATATCAGTGCCTCTTAAATATATCTTTCTACCATTTATCAAGTACTTCATTTAAAAAAAAAAAGGGAAAAAACCAAAATGAGAATTGGGAAGCAACACACGATTTATTTTTAGTTTATGAATTTGTTTATGTTCATTTTCTTTTCTTAACTTTCAAAACTCTTCAATATGTAGGCCCAGATTTTCCAGACGGCTTTTAAAAACAACACATACTTTTGTTTCTACTTAGGATTTAGAGGTTTGCAAAAGATCCTCACTATGACATAACAATAACAAAAAATATGCATTGGCAAAGCTAAATCATCATATTTTTCATTAACCATCGAAGAGCCGTGGATGCAAAGAAGTCTAGGTAAACTATTTTCAGAGAGGAATGAGCCAGCTCTCCCTCCTAGCTGAGGAGAGAGAAGCAGTGGCTTTCATACCTAATGGCATTTACCCAATGCTAGGCCCTGGGTGGGAAAAGGAGCAAAAATACCAGAGGCACAGCAACTTAGCTGGGACAAGGGGAACCCAAGCAATTTTAATGGGCGGGTCTGAGCTAGCATGGTGCACTGGAAACTGGAAGCCTGAAAGGCAGAGCTAGCAAACCAAGAAGGTGGATGAAGCTGGTGGTGGTGCTGCAAAGCTGGCAGAGGTTTTCTTGCAATGCCTGGATCACAAAGCCAAAATCATATGCAACCACACAATTCACTGTCACCATTAACATGATATTACCATTCAACTCTCTGCTATTCCAGAAACTCTTGCCCAGGAAGACGAGGTTGTTTCAGGCACCTCAAGAAAACCTGTTTATATGAACAACAGACCTTTCAACTAATCCTGAGAGCAAATACCCTCTTCTTAGGAAGAGGAGGCTCAACTAGACTTTATTCTTCAAGATTCACTTTGAAACTCACCTCTCACTGGGTCTACCAATTCTTAGCAAGGCCATGAGCCATGCCAAATCCATGTCAGGACCTTTCCTCTCCCTGGTAAACCCTTGCTCTGCATTGAGAGATCCACTGCGAATCAGATTTCTCAAACCTTATAAATATCCTGACTTTGTCTTCCTCCCTAAACTCAGCTGTATTTCGATGGTCTTCCCAGGAAGTTCGTGAGAGGAAGGGGCCTGATCCTGTGCCCAAGACTTTGGAAATTAACTGCAGTGATACCCAGCCCTAACCAAGCTCAATTCCAGATTAGATGAAAGGATCAGCCCCACCCAACAATCCTAGCTGCCAGACAGAGAGAAGTGGAAGACCTTCCAGAAGAAAATATTACCTATCTTAGTCTGTATTGTCCTTTCCTATAGTGGCTACCACAAAATATAAAATTATGAAATATAAGAAGAAACAGCAAAATGTGACCCATAATCAAAAGAAAAAAAACCACAGAAGTAGAATCACAGTTGGCTCAGGGAAGTAGCAAATGGACCTTAAAAGAATGATTATAAGTATGTGAAGGAAACATATCAACTGTATTAAATATCAATAGCAACATATCAATCTTTACATGTCAAAGATTTATGTGAGTACATAACCTGAAAAAATCATCCTAAATTTTTCATTTTTAAAGTAAACAACTCATTTGTATACAAAAGGTAGGATGAAAAGTCATTTAATGTATAACTAGGGTTATGAAAAAGGATGCTTGGCTGTAACTTTAAGGAGCTTATAAAGACAGATGCCAATATAAATGCTGCTGGGATACGAGGGAGAGAATATTACACAATTACAAAAATGACATTAAAAATAAACTAGAACTCACAACATAAACCATATTAGTTCTAAATTGTATGGCCTTAAACCATTTGCTTTTGAACACTTACAAACTTTCCATAAAATTATGGGCCTTATTGTTTATTTACTACAAGGTTAGGCAGGCTGCTATGATAGAAAGTCAGTTGCTAACTAAAGTTTATATCCCATCATAAAAGCAAAGGCAATGTGACCTAAACTGTCAATAATATCATGATACATAAAAAATGCTCAGAAAATTGCTATGTATGTGCTACTAGCATTCAGTGGAAAATTATCCTGTAACCAAGACCCAAGACATTGACATATGAATATCGTATCATGTTAAATTCCCCCCAAAACACAGAAACCGGTTTGTTAATGCAAAACACTACATTAAAACTGCTATCAAATTTCTTCTGTGGTATGTGTATGTGCCTGTGTGTGTTGGTGGTGAAGACCACAAAGAAAAGATGTTTTCTATTAAGGGTTCTAAGAAACTTGAGAAAGCCATCTAAAAACACTATCAGTCTACAGCACACATGCTTTTGAAATTAAATGCAAAGGGGGTGTTCTTAGCATCTTGTTAGTTTGAAAAATCCAATTTCCTCTAATATTTTAATTAGGCTACAATTTTGGAATCTCATTAGAAATACATGGTTATGCATTTATTTAAAATGGGCTTAACTACTCGGAGAGATCATCCATCTTACTTTCTAGCTATGCATTCAAGTTTTAAGCCCAAGAAAAGAAGTATGTATTACGTTTGAAGGTTTGTACTTAGCAGTATAAAACCAGATAAATTTTTCTTCATTCTATCTAAAAAAGCCACACCTCTTCCCTCCCCAAAGTAACTCTTTCCATCTTTTTTGCCAGGCATCGCTTTTCTTTAGTATTTTCACTAACTCTTCTTATAATATAAAGGAGAAACAAAGTTCCAATTAGGCACGCATCCTTTTTAATACCTTTGTTATGGATTATTCCCAAGTAACCAGGCGAATAATCTATCTATTCAAAAGTAGCCTTAGAGACTAAGCTTGCATAATAGCTCCAGATGGTTGGCAGCAAAAGAGTATAAGGAGCTGGCACCACCTCAAAGAACAGAAGATAGTTGGAGTAGATATGGATGGATAGTTGGGACTCTACAAATAATGAAAACGTAATAAAGGCACCACAGCCACAAAACCTTACTCGTGCCAGGCTCGTGTTAGGATAAGCATGCTGGGAAGGCAGGAAAGTTCCCAAGAAATGTAGATGCTTGACCAAATAACGATACATTTATTCTGAAAGAGTGAAGAAAAAATTTCCGAAGATCTACTTTTTCTCTGCAGCAAAGAGGACGATGGGATATGTGACTTATTTTATCATATAAATCTGTCAGCCCTATCTCTGAGGAAGAGTGCATTTTGATCACACTCTCCTTCTCTCTCCCTTCCAAGAACTGCTAGACTACAGGCCGAGAATCACATTTTTCATATCTGTTTTATATGCAACACGGTTCAGATTTTACAGATCTGTTTCAAATGCAACATGCTACCTGGAATGCTTCCACATCTGGAATATCTCATTCCTAAGTTTCTTTATGTTCTTTAATAGTTTGTACAATCCCACCAAGGTGGTCTTCTAGGGTCAAGATATTTCAAAAGCAAAACATAGTGATTTATTTTTCTCCATCCATAAAATAGGAATATTAGTACCCACCTCAAATGGTTATTAAGAAGACCAAATGAAATAATGTTTTTAAAGTGATTAGCACATTGCCTGACATGCAAATGTTCAAGGACTTAGACATTATCACCTAGACAGTTTATATTGACTAATTATTTGACAGAATAATCTCAGCAGGGTTAACACTGAGTAAGTACTAGAATTTATATGTTTGGTACCTGGCATGCATCTAATACATATCATTTGAAACTATACATTCCTCTCAAGGTGAATTACAAACTATGTTTTCAGCAGTGATCAGACATATACAAGTCCACTCCAATCTTCTGCCACTTTCTCATTTCCAGACTTTTACATTAAAATCATTCAGGCAAGTTGGAAATAAAAATATAAATCTAAAAGGTTCTTTACAGATATAAGAGAACAGTTTATTTTTTATTCATTTTTCTTATGGAACACTGTACAGGAACAAATGCAGCAAATACTTATTTGATATATTCCTTAATACAAAAGTTTTGATTACAATCTTTGTGTTAAACAGACTTTACCAGCTTTTTTTCATGTTTTATTTCTATTTTACTCTTTTAAATATACAGAATAAAACAAAGATAATTAACAGATACATACAAGTTCTTCCAACATAAAGTTTCTTGTACTCTATGGCAAATAATAGGAATAGAAAATAATTCTATATATGCATTGTGAAACTCCTTCTGTAGCATTAACACTACTGCAGCTAAAACTACTTTCTAAGGCTTTTTAATTGCTAGGGTACAACATGACTTATGTGTAGCCAAACAGATATGTTGACTGAAGATCTGTAAGGAGGAACTGGACAGCATGAGTTGGGCCGGGGGCACAGGAACAAGGATGATAGTGAAGAGTTTTATTCACCTGGGATTGACAGTGGTGGCTACCACTTACTGAGTGGGCCAGGGGCACTAGGGCTTACAGGGCCTGAAGTGGCGGGGGCAGCTTTGTAGCAGGCTAATTCTCAGATGTGGTTTCAGAGTATTTTCTACTGAGGCACCTGGGTGGCTCAGTCGGTTAAGCATCTGGCTCTTGGTTTTGGCTCAGGTCATGATCTTACAGTGGTTCAGGAGTTCAAGGCCCTGTAACGAGCCCTGCTCTGGAGCCTACCTAGGATTTGCAAGATCTCCCTCTCTTGCCCTGCTTGTGCATGTGCACACGCTCTCTCTCTCTGTCTCTCAAAATAAATAAACATAAAAAAAGAGTATTTTCTAGAAGTTCAAAACACAGTCTATTCCTGTACCTCTTCCAATGTGTCTGAGAACGATGTTATTTAACTCTTTAGTAAATCCCCTTCTGCTTTAACGAGTGATTTGGACTTTGTTGTCTGAAACTAAGAACCCTGACCAATAACCCCAAAAATAGAGAACATTTTAAAAAACTCAATAAACTCATCTGTCTACATAATGTTAAAAAATATGCACAACTGAAAACAGCTTTTGAGGTCTTCACTACAGTTTTACATTTGCTCTACTTTGATTCATGCAAAGGACACTGAAAGTAGATTTGAAATAATATTATTTAATAATATTGGTAATATGGCATTTTCTATCTAAGAATTCCTTTACAGATAGATCAAATGTCATTAATCTAGAGGTCTTTTTTTTTCTTTTTTTTAACTCTCACGGATCACTAACATCAAAACACAGGGTAAATCTAAGAGTTAAAGCCCTTAGCCTATAATTTCAATTGACCAAATCATTTTAGTTACTAAAACGGACAATTAGAAAATCTGAGAGAAATGAATGAGAAGAATGAAATTTTGTTTTTATCAGTTAAATGAATATAATGATTGCCCCCAAATCATAAATCTGTAATCTAGATATTTACCTTTTAAAATTGTAAAACCAACTTTAACAAAAAGAATTCCTCAAAACATCAAAGCACACTGTTAAACTCATTTGGATGTAAAATAATTATTGGATCAAAATAAACTGAGACAATTTTTAAAAAGCCGTAAAATATTTTATGTGTCAATGGTTCAAAAAATCAGGTTTAAGAGTCAAAGTTAACATAACTATAATCTGTTTCACACAGTTCCTAACTATACAGTTTTCAGTGAATTTTTGTTTTCACAGACAGAGAACGAGTGGGGGAGTGGCAGACAAAGAGGGAGACAGAGGATCCAAAGCAGGCTCTGCACTGACAGCAGAGAGCCCAATGTGGGGCTCGAACTCACGAGCCATGAGGTCATGATCTGAGCTGAAGTTGGATGCTTAACTGACTAAGCCCCACAGGCGCCCCCAAAATTTTAATTTTGTATAGGTATGATTAATATTTCAAAACCTATATAATTTTTTAAATAATATATCAATATCGCCTATGTGAATTCATACTTTTTTTTTTTTTAACGTTTATTTATTTTTGAGACAGAGAGAGACACAGCATGAACGGGGGAGGGGCAGAGAGAGAGGGAGACACAGAATCAGAAGCAAGCTCCAGGCTCTGAGCCATCAGCCCAGAGCCCGACGCGGGGCTCGAACTCGCGGACCGCGAGATCATGACCTGAGCTGAAGTCGGACGCTTAACCGACTGAGCCACCCAGGCGCCCCGAATTCATACTTTTTTAAGTAAAGGCCCACATTTTATTAATATTCTGAGTCTCCTGGAAAAAACAAATACTGTTATCTTAGTATTAACATACATTTACAAATTATTTAAGAAAAATATTTATATATTTTAATAACCCTTCTGGCTACTTTTTAGGTGCTTCTACATAGATTAACTCATTAATCTGTTTAATTAGTTTTTAAGATAGAAATTATTACCATCTTTCTTAAAGCAGTTGATTAGTCTGAGGTATAGATTACTTAGGTAATTTAAATAAAGTAACAAACTAGTGAGTGGCAGAACCAAATGTGCATCCATATTTGTCTAACTTTTCTAATGCCCATACTTGTTCTGTTACACCATGATGCTTCTTTAAGGAAAGATAAATCATCAGTTTATTATGTCTCACACAGGAATATAAAATATTATACCAAATAAACGTATTTTACTTCCATCTACATGGAGTGTTAAAAGAGTTATTAAGAGTTGTATGACATGAACTTCTGTCTATGAAGATAAAGATGCGTGTTCTCAATTAGTTACATGAGAGGCAATAAAGAAGAGTCTATAAAAAAATCATTATGCAAACATGACTTTCTCCTCTGAACTAAACTAACTTTTTTGAAGTCTACTGACCTATCAAAACAGATCTGTTCAATAGCCTAACAAAGGCAAAGATAGACTGTCAAAGGCAATAGTCTTTTCCATTTATCACAAGTCTGGTAATTAATTCATTAGCCTGACAATCAACTGTACTGGTAGTGAAATTTGTGAGAGTAGAATGAAATAGCTTACCGTGCACATGGATGTCTTTGTAATTTTCAGGGTAAAATCCGAAGAAAACTCCAAAGCTGAGACAGAGGTTGTATGGCAATCTATTTGCTACCCGTTAAAAAAGAGTAGAGGGAAGAATTTACTAAAATCGTGAAAACAAAACCAAAAACAAACAGGTAAAAATTACTTCTTTTTTATGCAAAAAGAATTACTGTAAACAGATGTTTTGCAAGGTTTAATCATTCAAACCTCACTTCTGGGATTGTTTGCAAATTTAAGGGCTACTAGCACTATCATTTAGTTAATTTTTATTTAAACCAAATTAGTATTTTTAGTTAGACTTCTTGTAAGAATACTATATATCAAATCATGGCTCTGATAGTTTTTCTAAGATACATTCAAATACTTTCAAATACAAATTTTTTCCTGTGCTCCAACTAAAATCATTTTGTATACAACCAGTGGTACACATTTGCTATAAATTATGCATGATAAGAGTCAACATTTTCATAGGAAATGCCAACTTGAAAACATATGGTAATGAAAAGGATAAGGTGTTTTAGAGCAGATCATGACACAGCATACACCATGCACAGGACTATATACTTGAGGCATTACCCTCTTTAAGAGAGCTTCAGAAAATTTAAAAGAAGTTACAGTTTGGTTGCCTGTTACTTGTAGAGGACTGTGGAACAGGGAACAAAATATATTTATCTAAACAAATAAATGATTGATGTTTAAAAAACAAAGAGAAAGGGTATGTGTACCTTTTAAACACCTTTGTTTTCAGTCTAAAGACTTGTATTTCAACTATTTATTCATAGTAGTCTTTGGCATTAAGCAGAGAGATCACTGGAGACAAAAATTAGCCCCTCCCCCTAACAACTCTCCTTTTTGCTGCTTAGCCTTGAGGCTGAGTTGGCTATAACTGTACACTCCTACCCTGAACCAAAAAATCCAAATAAATCTCTTACTTTCAGCATACCACAGCATTGAACAATCCTATAATCATTAGCCAGGCTATAGTTTTTTTTCTTAAAAGCTGAAAGCAATTTTAATCAGCTTGCTCTTGTTGAGAAACTTTACATGGTTATTACTCTATGCCAACTTTAAATATTTTACCTATTAAGAAAATTAACAAATATTTACTGAATATCCATTTTATGCAGAGAACAATTATTGATGCTATGAAAGTAACAGTGTGACTATGAAAAGCAGACAATGTTCTGAACCTAAAACTGAACTATATTCATTTATATCTAATTGAAGCAATATGACTTTTCACTGAAAATTTACTGTTTAACCCATGTAAATTTGACACAGCAAAATTCACAATAAAACTAGAGACTGACACTGTGAATAATAAGATTTTAAAACAGAAAAGGAATTAACCGAGAAATCTGAAGACAGTTGGACTTTAGTTTCATAGGCAAATTCACTGTTATTACTTGATCTGAAAAAGTGGAAGAAACATGAATGTGGGAAGTTAAACTGTATAGAATATATGATATGAATGAATAATCTGGCTGTAAATGAGAAACCAGAATAAGGCCAGGGAGGTGGTAATGAAGCAGAAATGACTTTTTGTCTGTAAGCCCCTCAGTATAAGGAATTTCAATACAAACAGAAGTGATCCCAAAGGCTGATATAATCAACTGGTAAATATTATAACCTCAAGGTACATTAGACTGATTAATATAGGAAGAATAATCATAGTTTTTAAGGTCCAAACATAATATCAATATATTAATTTCGAATACTGAACTCATAAATGGAAACTAATAAAAACGGCAAGTCTGTTAAAATAAAATTGGTAAAAACACCTACCTTAATACTACAAGCATCGGAAATAATAGTCATTGGATCTAAAACTTCCACGACAGCTTCTGGAATAACTGCTTTCTTCATACAGGACATGTTGAAGCCATAAACATTATCCCAGAAAGCAATTCTGTCAGCATGTTTATTCATATCACTTACTGCCACAAGGCTAATAGTGCAAATATCAGGGTACACTGTAACAGATAAAATACCCAACAATTTACCATTATCTCCCTTTATGGCAAGATATACTTTAAAAGGCTAAGTATAAACACCAAAATCATCAGTATGAATTATTAGCAATTGATTACTAGCGGTGGGGTATTAACACAGGTGTAGATCAGGGAAAAGAACCAAGTTCCATCTTGTAATCTCTAAAAAAAAAATTCTGTTATGGTAATGGCAAAATTAAAATAAGGTTCCTATTACAATAATTAAAACAAGATAGCAGAATTAAATAAACATGAAAAGAACAAATTTATTAACATTAAACTTACAATATGCCTACTTTAAAAAGATACTAAATCTTTATACATTACTCTGAAACATACAGAGACATCATTTAAAAATATATGGGACATGTAAAAAACATTATGATGGAATTTGACAGTTGTACAGAAGACCAGTTTATATTAACCTCTCTTATTTATTAAAAAAGGAAATATTTATGAGCATCAAGAATGTGCCAGATAAGTTATTCTAATTTATAGACTGTGGATCCATGTCCATGTCCCTACTATCAAGAAACTTATATTTAGACAATTTTGATAAATAAATGGACAATTATTCATGATGTAATAAATACTAAGAAAGGGGAAGTATAAGGTACTGGGGAAGCTCACAGCAAAAATAGTTAATTCATATTTGGCTATCGCAGGGGTGCAGGGATATTATGTAAAATAAGAACTGAAAACCACATAAGTTAGGAGTGGGGGTGGGAAGCAGTGTTCTAGGTACAGCAGGCAGTGTGCATATAGGGTCACAATTAATATATGCTCTAGTTTAAGAGAAAGAGATATAAGGCTACAAAGATAACAAGGGAGCAAAGAAAACATGGCTGGGTAAACCATGTTAGTAAAATGGATTTTATCCTAAGAATAATGACAAGCCTGTGAAAAATTTTACATAGGGTAGCAACTTGAGCAGATGTTGGTTTTGGAAAAGCCAGATGGAATATAATGTGGGGAATGAATGGAGGTGCAAGATTAAGACAGAGACAGAATAAGAGATAGTTGTAATAGCCCAGGCGATCTGAAGTAGAGTGACAACTGTGGGAATGGAAAGGGGTAGATACATACAGCTGACCCTTGAACAACAAGGGTTTGAACTGCGCGGGTCCACTTCCACATGGTTTTTTTTTGATAAATACAGTATTGTAGTGTAAATATGTTTTCTCTTTCTTATGATTTTATTAGTAACATTTTCTTTTCTCTAGCTTATTTTATTGTAAGAATACAGTATATAATACACATATCACACAAAACACATGTTAATCGACTATATTATTGGCAAGGCTTCCATCAACAGTAGGCTATGAATAGTTAAGTTCTGGGGGAGTCAAAAGTTACACAGATTTTTGACTACACAGGGGGTGGGGCAGTTAATGCCCCTCACTCCAACATTGTTCAAGGGATCAATTGAATATTCAAGGGATATTTAGGAGGAAGAGCTCACAGGTTTTTAGTTTTAGCAGCTGGGCAGATTGTAGTAGTAACCATTAAATTAGTGAATAAATAAGGTCAGATTCAAGAGGAATATGAAAGTCCAACGCTATGGGACAAATGGATAAAAGTATCCAATAAGCAATTGAATAGATGGGCCTGAAATTCAAGAGATGATCTGGGTTCAAGATATAAATTTGGGACCATCATCATATAAAGTGAAGTGTAAGTTATGCGAGCTCATGAGGTCATCTAGGGAGAGTACATAATACATACCAGAATTTAAGGTACGTATAGAAGCAAAAGAGACTGGTAATAAACAGCTGAGAAGCTGGGGCCACTGAAGTAGGAAGAAAACCAAGAGAGTAAGTGTTAAGAGAGGGGAGGGAAGAGAGTAATTCAGGAAGAAACTCTATTCCAAGAGTTAAAAAGTCTGTATAACACCAAATTTAAAAAATAATATTGATTTGATTTTTTCTCTGATAAGTAAATAACAAAGTTAACTTTGTCCTTCAAGTAAGATTCAGGGGATTCATGAATTAAAATATAAATCAAATTTTCTTATATCAATAAACTGAAAGCAAGTACGTATGTACCAAAGAAATGCACAAAAATAATTTCATGATTATTAACCAGCCTTCGGATTTAAACAGCAGAGAAATAACCCTTCCCTTCCCCTAAATTTTGTTTCTACCCACAGACTTAGGAATTTATTATTCAATGACAGCAGCATTAAATTATCTTCCAAATAAAGCCCATGATAAGATCTGTTGGCATCAAAGCAACTGCTCCTTTCAAGCCTGACGTGAGACATCCAGACAAAATACTTGGTGCTATGTCACTGCGAAGTTTCTCAAGTCATCCGCAAGGGGGCATGGGAGTTAGATGTGACAGCTGACTGGGCTCGAGCTGACTGCCATGTAAGGTGTTACTTCTACTCTCCTCCTTCACAGACATGGTGAGCCTCTTGACTGGGTTTAAATTCCTGATAATACAAATTCTTCAAAGAATCTGACTTTTTGTTGAATATGCTGACCCAGTAAGACTATCAGCTACGTGGAAGTATGTTTACTTTCTCAAACCAGGTCCTTATATGAGAAACAATGAAGAGTTCAAATTTTACAGCAACTTTAGATATTTGGCAACTTCTTTAGATGTCCTTTGGTGGACTCAATATGACAATCATACAAGTTTCCCACATTTTGCCCTGTAATTTTATACTTAAAGAGGAATATAATAAGGGCACAGATCAGGGATCAGCAAACATTTTCTATAAAGTAACTATTTCAGGTTCTGTGGGCCATATGGTCTTTGTTGAAACTATTCATCTCTGCTGCTATACTGTGAAAGCAGCCCCAGATAATATGTAAATAAACGAGCTTGGCTATGTTCCAATAAAACTTTATCTACAAAAACAGGCAGCAGGCCAGATATGGATACCAGTGATATAGACGTGAGAGAAATGGATGAGGGAGGTCATTATCAGGGCCACCATATTGTAAACCTTCAGGGAGTGTCATTCACACTATAGTCTATGGGAAACTGAATAGCCTTTGGAGTCGTGCAGTGCACAGACATTCAAATTACTTACTACAGCCCACAGAGTTCTTCTATTTCAGATATTATTAAAATCTTAGTGAAAAAATTTAAAATATCATAAGTCTCTATATCAAGGCTGGCAAATTGTGGCTCATGGGTCAAATTCAACCCCTTGGCTGTTTTTGTAAACAGTTTAATGGAATAGTGCCACCTTCATTTATTGCCCTATGGTCTATGGCTACACTGTGTTCTAGTAGCAAAGTTGAGTAGTTGAGACAGTGACTGTATGGCTTACAAAGCTGAAAATATATTATCTGGCCTTTTGTAGAAAAGTTTGCTGACCTCAGGCTCTGTATCAAGCAATAGGATATACTAGCAATACTACTCAGAAGTAAGGATAACTTTTTCATAAGGAAAAACTAGAATTTACCGCAATAAACTTCCAAATGTTTAAAAAATATTTTGGTACTAAGAAGAAGTAAAGAGAAATATGATTTTACTTTTTCTAGTATTGAGGTATATTTTTCAAGCTAATTATATTTCACAAAGGTACAGAAAAAATGTTCTTTGTATTTGTTAGCATTTGGAAATGAAATTATTTTTAATCTTTGTTAGTAAGAGCTATGAATATTCATAAAGGACCTGTAATCAATGTTATAGGTCAATCTAGTTCCATATCCACCTCCTCACAGCTGTCTAAAATTTTGGGCCACCTGCCAGAATCCTGACTAACCCTTTACCTTCACATCCTGACCCATTTGTCATTTGATTTTTGTCAGATAGAAGCATAATTGAATAATTACTCCTTCTTGTAGGTGAAATTAACAAAGTGCTGATTGGACAAAGCACCCTCTTACCAGACCATTTATAAATTCATGGCTTTGACATCTGTGTCCTTCTCGATTCACTGCCCAGAATTCATTTGTCACTAGAACAGCTCACATGGTGAACAGATAAAGATGGCATTTCCTTTATCCCTTAGAAATGCCTCAAAAACTTTGGGACACTAAAGGATAAGACTGAGATGCGTAAAGAAACAATTCCTAGTAAGCACTGGCATCACTGCATATATATTAAAACCAGAGAGTAAAAAGGTTTAGAAGGATAATAAGTCAAAAATAAACTATTCTTTTCACAATATACATCAACAACATGGAGAAAGATTTTAGTAAACTAATGGTCAATGACAAAATGATTGATATCCATCAAGGGACGCATACTACTAAGTTGCTAAATGACCAAATATCCTGGAGTTAAATAAGCTTAGAAATAAATTTTTAATTTATATAATATGGATATCTACATCCTAGCTTAGCTAGGCTAAAATGTAGCTGCAACATGCATTGAAAAATTATGTACTGAAAAAAGTAGAAAACGGTACTACTGTAGTATCACTGGACAAAAGAAAAGTAACAAATATGAAAAACACAGATGTGAAGAGGAGGAAGTAGTGTATTATGGAAATACTAAAGGAAACCTCCAAACACTATGAACCATGGTCAGTGGCTGATTATGCTGAGATAAGCTATGTGAAAATCAAGTTTCAATAGTATGATGCCCAAATTCATTTTGAAACTTTTATAAGGTATAAACCTAACACTAACTTCATTTTACTAGCTATAGCTCATTTTACTATAAATCTACAGTTTACCAGATGTAACTCAGGAGAATTCACCTTTATTGAGCAACTACTTCATTTGAAGCATCTCATTTAGACTTTTGTCTGATTCTTTAAAGCTAGATCATAATCTTCATTTTACAGATAAGAAAAGTAAAGTTCCAAGGGGTAAAGTAATTTGCCAAAATTACTGGTCTTAATCAGCTAACTAGATAACAAGTCATCTGACAAAGGTGGGTCAATTTATGGTCTAACTGCAAGATCTATATGCTTTCCATTATGCATGATGCTACATTTTATGCTTTTCAAATGGAAGAAAGGGAAAGAGGAACCCTATTTTCCTTAGGTAAATGGGTACTAGTTGGAAGAGAAAGAGGAAGGAGAAAGGAGTTGAGAAAGATTGGAGATTAATAAAATTTCAGGGCAAAGTGAAGAAAACGGAAACGTTCAGCTTTACTTATTCGAGCTGAGTTAAGGAAGGAGATCATGGGGCAAAAAGAAACACTAAAAAGGAAAGCAAACAAGTAGAAATGAGGGAACAGTGAATAAGCTGTACAGTTCAGCTTTCCACATACAGAAGGACATATAAGGAAGATAAAGCAGCAAATCCGGACTTTGTAACAGAAGCAATTTCTTAATTTCTTATTAGCATAGGTTAGGTTTCCAATGCAAATTCCAATGCAAAACCTTCAAGACAGATCTATTGTGGACCAATATATATTTATGTATCTGCCACTCTATTTTGCTGCCCCCTTGTAAACTATTTGTGAAATTCTCTATGTTACAAGGCAGGGCCAGCTTTACCCTACAGAAGCTGAAAACGACAGAAGCTTGCTTTCCCTCTCTCCCTTGCAGGTTAGGCATGCACACATGACCTACATCCACTAATGATAAGCACCTAAAGTTCTGGCTACTTTTCAGAGGCAGCAATGCCTTCTGTTGGTAAGATCAGCAATGTAATATGTCAGCTAGTGCCCAGTATCAGGGTAGTGGTATCACTTCTAAACCAGTCCTGTAACATAATTTTGGACATTACTCCTGGCTGCATAACCTTCCAGCCTGGTTTTCTAGTTCTCATAAAAACTTAGTAACCTACCCTACCTATCCTTTTAATAAAGTCCTTCCTTCTCTGTTGAATAGCCAGGGTAGATTTCTATTTCTTCCAACAATACCTTTGATTGATAGAAAGGAAAATGTATATTTTAAATAAATTTTTAAAACAAGACTTTCCTCCTACTTTTTGGTTCAAAAGCATCTGGATGTGGGGCCTGAACATCCACATTTTTAACAAAAAGACCCCAGTGACGGTGATGGTCTGTCAAGAAGAGAAAACAGTGAGTTTGGAACTGGCTGCCTTAGTAATTGCGCATCGTACTGGATGCAATCCTCAACTCCCTAATGTTGATAATTACAACTCAAAGATGTATATTCTGAAGACCCCCATAAGAAATGTGAATTTAGTCCTGTGAGGGGGAAAAATCTTTCATTTTGCTTGTAATAAAAGGAAATGAAAACATTTTTTCTAGTAATATGGAAGAAGATATCTCCTTTGATGAGCCCCTAACATTTCTATGCAACAATTATGATTTTACAAAACCATTACCAGTTTTGAGGAAGTTTCAAAGAAATGAATTATTTCTATGTGCTCCTATCAGACCACAATTTTAGTCTGACCCATTCCTGAGAATGTCAACCCTGATTAATGGTGAAGGTGGAGACTAGTAGGCTTCTGGGCTGAAATTTACGCTTTTTGTAATTAGTAAATACTGTGTGGGGAGGTTCTTTGAAAATAGGTAAATATTCCAATCTTAATCAAACTTTCAGATTATTTATTTATTTATATCTCAATAAACTTGTTTCCTATTTTATTCAAAGAGTTATGGCACCCCACCCTGCCCCCAAATTTAAGGTAGAAAGTATGGAATGGTAGAAGTAAAAAACTGTCTCTACTTGCAAACAACATGAATGGTCACATAGAAAAACTTAAGGAATTTATTAAACAACTACTAGAGCTATCATGTAAACTTAGCAAGGTCATAGGATACAAGGTTAATAAACGAAAGTCAATTGTATTTTTATACTTGCGGTAGCCAACTGAAAAATGAAATTTTAAAAATTTCCACTTGTAAGAATGACAAAAAATTTTAAATACCTAAGAATAAACTTAACAGAAGATGTGCAAGATCTCTATATTGCAAATTAGAAAATATTGCCAAGAGAAATTAAAGACTTAGAAGAAACAAAAGGTATATTGTGTTTATGGTTTCAAAGATTCAACACTATTAAGATGCTGATTATTCTCAAGTTGATCTATTCATTTAAGCCAATCCTACCACAATGCTAGCAATCTCTTTAAAATTGACAGACTGACAGATTCAAATTGATAAGATTCTAAAATTTAGTTTTAGGGGAGCCTGGGTGGTGCAGTTGGTTAAGCGTCCGACACTTAGTTTCAGTTCAGGTCATGATCTCACTCATGGTTTGTGAGCTTGAGCCCTGTGTTAGGCTCTGTGCTGACAGCATGGAGCCTTCCTGGGATTCTCTCTCTCCCTCTCTCTCTGCCCTTCCCCAGCTCGCTCTCTCTGTCTCTGTCTCTCTCTCAAAATAAATAAAAACTTTAAAAATATATATTAAAAATAAAATAAAATTTTTTAAACACACACACACACACACACACACACACACACACACACACTACCACATTGCCAAAACAAATTACAGTAATTAAGATAGCATGCTAATTGGTGGAAAGAGAGACTTACAGATTAAATGAACAGAATACAAAAACATACCCACATATATATGGCCAATTAATTTTCTACAAAGATGCTAAGCAACTTATGGGAAAGGATAGTCATTTCAACAAAGAAATGACTAGAAAATATTAACATCCATCCTTACTGTGTACCATACAGAAAGATTATTTTGAAATGAATCATAGACCTAAACGTGAAAAGTTGTAACTTCAAGAAAAACACAGGAATATTCTATGCAAAAAGACAAAGATTTCTTATATTGGATATTTTTCTTAATATGACAAGAGACTGAGCACATGTTTAAAGGAGTCAACTGTATTTCCTTTTCTGGGAGCTGCCATTCAATTCTTTGCCCAACTTTTTTTTTTTTAATGTTTATTCATGTTTTGAGAGACAGAGACAGAGACAGAGCATGAGCGGGAGAGGGGCAGAGAGAGGAAGAAACAGAATCCAAAGCAGGCTCCAGGCTCTGAGCTTCTTGAACCCACGAACCACAAGATCATGACCTGAGCCAAAGTTGGATGCTTAACCAAATGAGCCACCCATGTGTCCCTGCCCAACTTTCTATCCAGTCTGTGGTCAGACCAATTTTTTCAGTTTGTACCTTCTTTTGTGACTTTCCATATGGCATATGCTGCCACTTAGAAATTTATTTATTTAGATATAGCCAAATTTATCAATTTCTCTTTCAATACACGCATCTGAATGAAGTTCTTATTTAGAAAGCCTCTCTCCCCAAGTTTATAAAGAAATAATATGCCTATGTCTCCTAGTATTTTTATCCTTTCTTTTTTGCACTTAACCTTGACTCATTTAATATTTACAGTGTGTGACTTTTTGTGTAGATTTATTACTTTATAATTAATTGTGTGGATTAAACATTACTTTTTCATTTTTTCTTTTTTTTTTTTTTTTTTAACACAGAGGGCTACCCAACTCTCTCAACATAATTTACTACAGTAAACTATTTCCTTAATTATATGAGATGCCATATATTGCTGGATTTATACCAGGATTCTCAATTCTGTTCAACTTATCTGTCCATTCAAGAATGAAATAAGGGGCGCCTGGGTGGCTCAGTCAGTTGAATGTCCGACTTCAGCTCAGGTCATGATCTCACGGTTCGTGAGTTCGAGCCCCGCGTCAGGCTCTGGGCTGATGGCTCAGAGCCTGGAGTCTGCTTCCGATTCTGTGTCTCCCTCTCTCTCTGCCCCTCCCCCATTCATGCTCTGTCTCTCTCTGTCTCAAAAATAAATAAACATTAAAAAAAAATGAAATAAACACTGTTTTAATTATTGAGGCTTTGTAATATGTTTTATATTTGGTAGCACTAGTCTGCTAGTCTGGTACCCTTCTATCTCAGTTTTCTTGCCATTAAAAAGTTTAAAAAGCCTAATTAAAAAAGAAAAAAAAAAACCTGTATGTTGGAATTACCATTTTATAAAATTTATCCTATAAAAAATATCGAATACAGACAAAATTGAAAAAGCATAATTAACTCTCATGTACTTATTATCTGTCTTCAACAAATGTCAATGTTTTTGGATTACACATTTTAAATTAATTTTGGGAAAACTGATATCTTTATGGCACTTGTTCTCTTGTTCTCTCCTTCCAAGAATATGGTCTATCTTTCCACTTATTTATCTTCTTTCTGTCCTTTAGTAGTAATGCTGTTTGCATATAAATTTTGCTTATTTCTAATTATGTTATTTTGTAACTCAATAATGTACTAAATTTTTATTGTTATCATTTTTCAGTTGATTCACTTGAGGTGCCTACTTTGAATCACAGAATCTACAAATAATATCAGTTTTATCTCCCTTTTTATTTATCTTCTATGTTCTTTCTCTTTTCTAATAGCACCGACTAGTACCTCTGATAAAATACTAAGTAATGGTATAATATTAAGTAAATGGTATAATAGTGGCCATCCAAATCTTGTTTTGACTATAGGGCAAATGTTTTTAGTATCTCCCCATTAAACATGATGCAGGCTTTCAGTTGAAACAATCTACTTTATCATGTAAGCTAGGGTCCAACTATTCTTATTTTCTCATAGAAAAGACAAGAACGTAAATTGTATTTTGTCAAAAACCTTTTTAGTATCTATGAATATGGGCATGATTTTATGCCTTAGCTCTAAGCTTTATTCATATGATTGATTAGATAATATTTTGTTCCAGTTCCTGTTGTCTGGTATCAATACCGTGACTGCTACTTTCATTTTGGAGGGATTTGCTCACTGAGTATCTTTTTTCATCCTTTTAACTTTTCCAAATGATCTTGTTTTAAGTGTGACTCTATAAAGCATACAGAATTAGGTTTTTTTTTTTTTGTTTTTTTTTTTTTGGTGATCCAATCTGAAGTTTTTTTTCTTTGAATAGGTCAGTTTAACCCTAATTTACATTTATTAATAGGACATTTTTTGTTGTTGTTGTTCATACTCCACCATTTTATGTTATCTTTTCTGTATCTTTAGTTTTTGTTTTGTTTTGTTTTGTTTTTAAGTAGTTGACTACATGGTCTTTTTGACTTCTTCCTAAGTATTAGTTCTTCTATTTAAGAACTTCTGTGTTTTTGTTTTAGTACTAGCTAACTTTGTAATTACATTATAAAATACATTTTGTTGTCTATTTTCAACACTATTTAATCTCCTATCATGAGTAATCATAAAATTAGTATATTTCTTTATTCCTCCCCTTCCTTGTTTTCCATTATAATTTTTTTTAATTAAAAGAGAGATGTATTGATAATACTAACAGCAAATACAGAGGTGGGCACAGAGTTAGTACACAGCTTTAATATGTTTTTTTTGAAAAGTTAGAAATCAAAACATGTCATAATTCAATTGACCTGAAGGTGGGAAATGCCACTTCACTTTTTTCTTTTTAAACATCACTTTTATTAAGGTATAATTCACATGCAGTAATAAAACTCACTCTTTTTTGGCCTTTTTGGTGTATAGTTCTACGTGATTTGATAAATACAGTCACCACCACAATCAAGATATAGACAGAATCTATGGTCACAAACCTCAATGGTAAATTTTAATCAATAGTATTATTTTAACATTAACTTTGTAGTGCTAAATGTGCTTATAATTCTATTACTTGATTTGTCAGCTTTAAATGAGATTCAATGAATTCCTATCAAAGATAAAGCAACTCAAGTATATACACTTCCTCCCACCTGCCTTCTGCATTCTCTTTCCAATTTTTGTAAGATGCAGCATTTGACATTGTTAGAGTATAAAATATTTACATTCTTTGTAGTTATCCTAAAACACACATTTGTTTTTGTCTTAATTCTAATTGTAAAAATATGCATTGGTCACAGCAAATCATTTTCTCCCCCCCCCCCCAAGTTTTTATTTAAATTCTAGCTAGTTAACATACAATGCAATATTAGTTTCAGGTATAGAATTTGGTGATTCACCACTTATATAAAACACCTGGTGCTCATCACAAATGTCCTCCTTAATACCCATTACCTATTTAATGTATCTTCTTCCCTCTGATAATAAATCATCTTTTTAAGTTTTCCTCTTCATCTATAAGTTGGTTGAATGTAAAACACTACAATTTCTGACATACAACTCGTGCTTGCCAAATCTTAGCTAAAAACAGAAGTAGTCTTTAGTAAACCCATTTTCATTAACTTTATAAAACTATTTTTATTAATAGCAATAGCAGTAAATGAATACCTCCAAAGTACTACAGAATTTGCTTGTCAATGGCAATAACAGGGAGAATAAATACTCACTACTGGCTGACTGTGTTTTCTACTCCATACCATTATATATATAGTGAGACATACACTGAACCTAAAGTCATGTAAAAATAAACCGTGGTTCCTTTATGCTTATATGAAATTTTAATATTTTCCCTCTCTCATAATTCAATAACTCTTTCCAAAGTCTTTGCACTACTAATTGCTTAGTAAATCTTTCCTTCAGAAAAACGTAAAGAAAACTTTCCTTGCAACAGAAGAACAAGCACAATACATGACTGGTGATATTCAGGAAGGCACACTCAAACACAAAACACGCTAAATAGGCTACCTCATGTTACTCATTTCTGACTTTTCCTTCTTTTCTCTTAATTCTGTTAACAAGCAACATTCACTAGCACTGCCTAGGCAGTTGAATGCTGATCTGTCTTCAATATGCCTCCAGATTACCTCAATGTTAATATTAGCTATATAAAAATACAAAAAGAACTAGAGTTAGGAGCCTTCACTTCATTCCTGATGGTGGGAAATACTCTGCTATTGTTTCCTCAACTATAACCTCATTATATTCATGCTGTAAGTTCTTAATGAATTTCACCAAGAAGTCAATTTAAATGTATTAAATTGCTGTCAGTCCTTCAGCAAGATCAATGAATACCATTCAGGGAGGTATGGAAACTGAATCTTCCCTAGAACATCAAAACGAGAATCAGATTTAATAAAGTGCATTTTAACAGGGAAATAAAAAGGGATGCTGAAAAGAACATGAATATTGGAATTGACAGATCGCGATTTAAAAAAAAAAAGTCAAGGCTTGGCCACTTAGTATGTATCCTCTAGGACACCTTTGGCTGTTGTGAGGATTACATGTGTAATAATAAAAAAAAAAGTATAGTATTTGGCAGCTGGTAGACAATCCACAAATGGTAGATAATATTAGTTTCAGTCATTAGGTATAATAGTCATTTTTAAAAAAGCCACTGAAATTATAGAATATATCAGATATAGCTAATTTTTGTAGGGTAAAGTATATCTAAAAATTCTAGCCAGATTCATGGCAGAGATAAGGAACACATCTTGAAATGCTTGCAGAAAATATAGTGATAAAATAAATGACAGCATTTTGAAAAAGAAAGGCAATCCATTTAAAAGCTATTATAAAAGAATTCTATTGTGCTGGAGAATTTTCTGTGCTTTATGTTTTGGTCTCACTGATTTTTACTGTATCATAATCGCCAAAGTGATTTCATAGAATATGGATGGGCAGGAGGCATAAGTATGATTAAGTGCTTTATGTCACTAGTTCAAAATGTCTCATTTTCATCTACTTTTATATAACAATTTTATCAACTGTACTCTGACTGTGGAAACCATTTGATGATATTGACACTTTGGAGAAAGTGAAGGTGCAGGGAGAGGTGAATAAAGGGAGACAGATGTTATTCAATTCAGTTTTAATGATTTGATTCAATAAACTTACATGATGCTCCATCTACGTTCCAGGAGCTGTGGAGCTCGTTGAAGAATCAAATATGAACAAAACATAATCCCTGCTCTGAAAGGGACTGTTTGTATATAACTGTTCATAGCAGAAGGCTTATAAAAACACAATTTCACTTTGTGTATACAGAATTAATATAAGAAAGCTTTCCAAATTTATTGGGATCCAATAAAAATACTGATAAAAAATCTAATATATACAGTATAAAAATACTGTTTGGATATGCTACACTTTAAAAACTTAGAAACCAGTCGGTTTTTAAATGTTCTCATTAAAACACAGAGATGACAGGTTTATATATTTAGTGAAGTCATGGAAAATTTGTCAGTAAAGTGTGTAATTTCCAACCTAGTATGAAATACTCTATTGGAAAAAAAACAACAACTAAATGTCATAAGGATTAAGAATCAAAAGGAGTTTGTTAGATTTTGATTTCAATTATCAAATAGCTTCTAAGTCTAGTCCTTAGTATTTTTTGAAAAAGCATTCTTGAGAATACCATTAACTTAGAGTCCTGCATATCTTCTATAATGTTCTACTATCAACAGTAAACGACTGTCTTCAAGCTTCAGCTAATTGAAACATCTTTCATTTCTATTGGGAACTTTCTCCGTCATGCATAGTTTATCTGAAATCCAAAGGCTCACTTGGTTCTGCCAGACTAAAATTACATTATTAAAACTAGAATTTTATACTCACCCGATCCTCCTTTTGCCAAGTATTTGTTCTTTGCATAAAGGACAGAATCTAACATAGACTCAAAAAGAAGAAAATAGCCCTGCATAAAAAACATGAAAAACAAAAAAGGATTTTAGAAATGCACAATCAATATCTTCATATGTAGAACATTTTAAACATCTGGGCTACTCTTTTTATAAAAGGCATGTTTTTTTGTCTCTGCCATATACTTTTCTGCAAAGTTTGAAATTACTTTTTGCATTAAATTCTCCAAGTAATTATAACGTGGACACAGAAAGTTTATTATGGTTGAATGTACTGAACCTTCTTTCTCTGTGCTTCCACTTTCTAGACTATTTGTTTCTTCCTCATTAAAAGGAAAGTCTGAGACAGAAATTGTTAAAATACCCTCTAACTCCCCTTGGAGTATTGCAATATTAATAATCTAGACAGTGATTCTCAACTAAATTTTGTCCCCGTCTCCCCCCACCCCCACCCCCCCTGCAGGACATCTGGCAACGTCTAGTGCCATTTTTGATTGTCACAACTTGGCGGGGTCGGGGGAAGGTAGGATGCTACTGGCATCTAATAGGTAAAGCCAAGAGATGCTGACAAACAGGCTACAACATGCACAGGAAGACCTCACAACACACTGTCCAACCCCAAAAGTCGATAGGGCTAAGGTTAAGAAATCCTAGTCTAAAACACCATTTTCCAAAGAGCTTCCTGTCCAGTGACTTTCTCTTTTGTTCAAAAAAAAAAAAAAAAAAAAAAAAGGAAGGGAGGGAATCTTTAAGAAACACAGATGCTTCAATAGTTCTGGAAACTGTTAAAGAAATTTGTTGAACATACCTTAACCATGTGTTACCCACTTTTTGACTACAAACCTCTTTTTTTTTCACGTATTACACCTATCAACACCTTGCACAACTAGTGTTGTTCTATGTTCATGGACTACAGCTCTGGAGTACTCCAGATTTTAGAGACCAGTAATGCCTCTGCTATGAAAGGACAATTTCAGTACAGGTGAAAAGAAAATTTACCACTACTGGTATCATGAGTGAAGGGCAGATGTCAGCTTGAGTCAGTCCTTCTCCTTCTAGAGGCCACCGCCCCCCCCCCCCCCCCCCCCCCGCCACTACCCCGGGGCAGCAGGGACAGTCAAGGGCTCAGCACAGTGCTTAGCACATAAAACACTTTATTACTGCTTAGAGTGAAACAACATGAATTCTGCCCTAATGACAGCATTCTAAATCAAAACTGCTCTTACTTCATTTGTTCTGTGCACAAATAACTGACAGGATAAATACAATATTTTTTAACCACGTGAGCAAAGACTTTTTAAAGGGGTCTCGAGAACAAGAAAAACCTGCACACCTGGGATGGATAATCTTCACAAAAGATTAATAAACAGCACATTTAAACCTATAGAAAATATAGCTCTCAAGCCTGAATCACTTAAAACAACCTAATTAAACTGACACCAGCAACTCTACATTGATGTTTACCCACTCCCAGCAACACACCAATTCACTGAGAAGAAAATGCTTGCCTACAAAAAAAAGACTAAGCAACAAAGCTCTTTTATTAATGTGTTAACGTTAGGAAAATTAAGGACTTGGTGAAAACTGTTCTTCTGGCTAGAGTATTTCAGTAATACGTCTGACTGTTACAAGTTAGTTCCCTATTAATATCATCTGTGTACTCAAAGAACAGGGAACTTTTGGAAGTCAACTAAGAAATCTTTATCAATCTAACATAATTCATGCAGATCAATGCACACAAATGCTTATAAATAAGCACTCAACTGTTGATTAAAGCAAATTATAATTTATGCCAAGGAATTATTAAAAAAGAAGTCTTCTATTTACCTTATGGGAAAAAGATCAGCTGGTAAAACATGTTAATAGGTTAGGTGAAAAATTGTCCGTATTTGTAAGATTATTGCATATTAAAACATTAAAATAAATAAAATAAATTCACATATTGGCAAAAATTATTCATTATAGTCTAGTCTTTTTTGGAAGGGGGCAAAAAAAATTAGTTTGTCATTGATTTGGCAGTGTGTCAAACCGTTTCTAGTATTTACTCTCGAACTGGTTGGCAAAATCTAAGTACTTTACTTCCCTATGTCCAAACTCTGTCTTAATTCCATGTACTACAAACAAACCAAAAGTCTTCTCCATCAGTAACTGAAAGTAGCTCCTTCTAACAACATGCTTATTTACTGCATTTATGACAAAGTTATTATTAGCCATCCACCAGAGATTAAATTGCAGCATATTTTATACTGGTGCTGCAGTCAATACCAATAGTGTAGTGGCAAAGAGGGTACACCTCAGGATTTAAATCCCAGAGAAATTCTTTTCTCCATGTGACCTTGGACAAGTTAAATTAACATCATTGTGCCTCAGTTTCTTCATCTGTAAAGTGACAACTATGGTATTCTACTTTATATTGGCTCCTGTGGGGATTAAATATGTTAATACATGTAAAAGGTTGGAAAAATAAATCTTATTTATTTAGCTAAAAAATTAAGAGCTATTTAAGAATATATTTGTAAAGGCTAATCAATTTTTTTAAATTATGGGTTTTTTAAAATTTATTTTTGAGCCAGACAGAGAGAGCGTGTGCGCGCAGGGGAGGGGCAGAAAGAGAGGGAGACAGAGAATTCCAAGCAGGTTCCGTGCTGTCAGTGCAGAGCCCGACGTGTGGCTTGACCTCACAAACTATGAGATCATGACCTGAACTAAAACCAAGAGTCGGACACACAACAGACTGAGACACCCAGCGCCCCTAAAATTATGTTTAATAAATTAGAGAATAAAGGCTTATCAGTCTGTTCAGAATCATATGTTTATTCAATGGTCCTATATTACTATCCATGAGTCAGAACTGAAATTCCTGTCTTTGCTTTTTCAGGGATCTATGAATCATTTCAGAGATCTTGTATCATTTCTTTTCTCAGACCAGGCTAGACTATGCATATCTGTGCACATACAAAAAAATAAAATAAAATAAAACGCTCAAAATTTCTATACAATTAAGAAACAGAATTTTAAAACCCAATAAAAATAATTTGGCCACATTCACCAAATTAGTGCCATGGAATTCCTACTTTAAGATTCTTCTCACAAAGATAATCACAGGGATTTTTTTCCCCTAGGCAAAAACAAAAACAAAAACAAAACAGTTTTATTTAATACTTCAAACTTTGGTATTTATACTTATGACTCTCCCATATGTCTTCTTCTATTGAAAATAACAAACATTAGGGGCGCCTGGGTGGCTTAGTCAGTTAAGTATTCAACTCTTGATTCCGGCTCAGGTCATGATCTCACAGTTCATGAGACTGAGCCTGAGTTGGACTCTGCACTGACAGCACAGAGCCTGCTTGGGATTCCCTCTCTGCTTCCCCTCCCCCCGCTTCTGTCTCTCAAAATAAATAAACATTAAAAAAATAATAATAATATGGGGTGCCTGGGTGGCTCAGTTGGTTAACTGTTTGACTTCGGCTGGGTTTTAGCCCTGTGTCAGGCTCTGTGCTGACAGCTCAGAGCCTGGAGCCTGCTTTGGGTTCTTTGTCTCCCTCTCTCCCTCCCCCTCCCCTGCTTGTGCTCTGTCTCTGTCTCTCTCTCTCAAAAATAAATAAACAGTAAAAAAATAAATAAATAAAATAACAAACATCAATAAGCATTTTTCCACATACCCTGTAATGATTACCTTAGCTAAGCTTAAAATTCTGATCAAACAGTAAGAGATAGTTTCAAAAGTTCTAACTATTCAAATAACCTAATTTTCACATTATAGAAATCAGCACTAGACAGGTTAAACGATTTAAGTCAAATGATCAGATGAATAATACCATTCAAATTTTAGCTCCCCTTATAAAACACTGGCTTTAAGATTCAATTCCTACTGTTGCTAAACTCAAGCGCAAACAAACAAAAGAAAGAAGACAATCATTCTTGGCAGTAAAAATATCCTTTTTTAAAAGCCATGCTTTTCCTTCCCATTTTTTCAGACAGTCATCATTATTAGGTCCGAGAATTTCTGAAAGTAGATGATGAAACACTTTTGTTGATACAGGTAAAGGATTTAGCACAGTGTTTGGCAAAGGGTTAACACATAAAACCTATAAAAGGATGTATCACATGATTCTTTAGTTTGGCAGAAGGCACTATGTGGAGTCAGCTACCATGTGGTAGAACTGGGCTAAAATGGCTAGAAGCAGAAGGCTAAACCAAGTCTTTCTTCTTTCATTGTTCCCATTTTTATCTTTTTCTCTCTTCATTGGTATACAATTAAAAATGGTATTCTGAATCTATTTCTGATATGTTTTTCACTTCAGCATCAAGGTATTGCTTATGTAAGTATATGATGAGGCTTCTATTCTGTCTAAATAGCTTATAAACCTTAAGTTAAAGAACAGCTGAACTAGTAAATTAACAGAAAAGTATTCCTTCGAACCAACAATAGATTATACATTTCTTCATATTTAACGTACCTCTTAAATATGCTACTCAATGGAGACTGGCCATTTTACTGGCCATTCATTTCACTTAGTAGTCAGATTTCTGCTCAAGTATTACCTCCTCAGAAAGGTTTTTCCTGATATCTCCACGTAAAATATCATCTTTTTCCTCCTCTGAGCTCTATCTCTTTACCCTACTTGGTATTTCATTGTGGCACTCATGAATTAAAATGTTGTGTATTTTTGTGTTTAACTTCTGACTAAAATTAAAATGTAAGCTCCAAGAGGTGCAAGAACTCTATCTATCTATCTATCTATCTATCTATCTATCTATCTAGATATCTGTTTTATTTTTGAGAGAGAGAAATCGAGAGTGAGCGGGGCAGGGAGAGAGAAGGAGGCACAGAATCTGAAGCAGGCTCCAGGCTCCAGCTGTCAGCATAGAGCCCAATGCAGGGCTCGAACCCATGAACTGTGAGAACATGACCTGAGCCGAAGTCGGACGCTTAACCAACTGAGCCACCCAGGCGCCTCTATCTATATTGTTTGAAGTTATATTACTAAGGCTACAAATGTGGCTGGTAGACAGAAGTAACTCAGTAAGGAATTTCTGAATGAATAAAAGAATCAGAGTTACTAATATCATACATCATTATATTTGTTAAAATGAAACTATCTGCTTTTTGCTATTTTTCTGGTGCAAAATAAAACTGGTTATTTTAAAATGCTGTTTTGCTTTCAAATTAAATTTCTCAAATAGTAATAGTAGTGATAGTTATTAGTGATTAGTATTGTATTAAGTATCTTTATAAGGATTAACTTATTTAATTCTTCCCTAAAGCACATTTTATTGTTATTTCCATTTAACTGATAAGGCTTACAATGTTGAGTAAATTAAAAAAAAAAGTTAATAGTTACAGAAACATCTGAATGAGCCAGAATTTGAACCTTGGTCTAACTGCAGAATATGTTCTGTATAACTATTCTATGTTGCTTCTTAAATTGATTTACCTAATTGAAAATAAGATTTAGTATTTACAAGGACTCAAGTGTTTTGAAATGAAAAATTTCCCAGAGCATATTAAACAAGATTAGAATTTATAATAGATATATGATTTATAATATTTCAAAGTGATAATTGGTTGGCAACTGGCTCTTAGCCACTGTCCATTATGAAAATTATGTGTGGAAAATCAATGCAAACATTAGAATATATGTAGAACCAATACATGATGTCTATGAGAAAAATACATTTAGCTTAAAATATTAGCAGATGAAAAGATTCATATATGTATTGCTAACTGTTGACTTTTCCCTCAACTTTCCACTTTGCTAAACTTCATTCTACTATAGGCTCCCTATGTGATAGAATAGCCTTTAATTTCCTGGGAACTGTCCTTGGTTCTGAACCAAGTCATTTATTACTGATATCAGAAGGCGCTGCTCCAAATGCCCGGCTCATCTGCAGTGTAATTCAGACTGTAATTTCACAGGCTGCTGCCTCACCTGTAGGGGTGCCATCTGGAAGAGAATTATACCCAATATTTTCTCCCATGATGTTCATGGGGCACTCTTCTTTCCAAATTGACATTTACTTTTTAAAATTAAAATTTGCATTTACACTTCAAAAATTAATTACTACAAAAGGAACACACAGGATTAAATCTGGGACTAAGATATTAACACTGTTCATTGAAATGGGAATCTTATTTTTAAAGTGCTTGCTCATATCTTGGATAAATTAATGGTAAAAGAAACGTGATACCTTCAGTCTAAGGTCTTCTCTAATTTTTTTTTTCATGCAAATAACTGAATTACAGATATACTCCTAGGCAGAATTAACTTATTAAAAAAAACAGAGGCAGGAGAGATCACAAATAAAATGAAGAGTTAATCTAGGAAGTCAAGTGACAAATACTCAATAATTGAATTTATCTAAAGATAAAAGTACAAGATTACTTCTAACAAGTAAGTATGGCTATCAAATCTAAACCCCAATTTTTAGTATATTTCTGAAGCATAATAAATATTTATGACATCTTTTTCCAATACTACTCTCAATTCTATTAAGTTTACTGTAGACAGAGTTGTTATCCAATGGTACTGGGACTATTAGTTTGTTGTTAATTGAAAACAGTACTTTTAAGAAAAAAAATACAAATACACATATAGTTTTGTTTACTAATACTCTTTGAGGGTGAATCTATGAATTAGAATCTTCACAATCTTCCTTACATAAACCATATTCATAATGGATTGTAAGTAATCTCCAGTTTTGGCTATTTTAAAATAGAAAAAATAATCTAAGGGTACTTGGCAAGGGGAGAATCTCTGAATACAGTGACTCCCACCTTCCTGCTTCTAGTCTTTCACAACTGATTTGTTACTACTTTATTCAACAGGAATATTTTTTAAAATCTTGTTCAAAAGCTTATATTAACTGATATAGTTAATATTAACTGATATTACATAAAGAGGCAGGGAAACAAACACAATAAGCTCTTGGTAAACATGTAATACAACTAATAGGAGCAAAACAAGAGCAGCACAATAAAAGGTAATTTATCAGCTTTAAGTGTTCAGTTAGGCATGGAATTTAGCACCTTATACAAAAAAAGAATTCAGAACATCATTAATTTGATGAACTAAACACAGGCTGGTAAAGAAGTGTCTATTGTATATTCATGTGACAAAATGTATTCTTTTTTTTTTTTTTTTTTTTTTTTTTATGTTATCATTATATTTTATTAAACTTCTATGTATGTTGTAGCTGAGCCACCCATGTTATCCTCCTAGAGGTTCTTTTTTTTTTTTTTATTTTTTTTTTTATTTTTTTTTTATTTTTTATTTTTTAATATATGAAATTTACTGTCAAATTGGTTTCCATACAACACCCAGTGCTCATCCCAAAAGGTGCCCTCCTCAATACCCATCACCCACCCTGCCCTCCCTCCCACCCTGCCCTCCCTCCCACCCCCCATCAACCCTCAGTTTGTTCTCAGTTTTTAACAGTCTCTTATGCTTTGGCTCTCTCCCACTCTCACCTCTTTTTTTTTTTTTTTTTTTTTTTCCTTCCCCTCCCCCATGGGTTTCTGTTATGTTTCTCAGGATCCACATAAGAGTGAAACCATATGGTATCTGTCTTTCTCTGTATGGCTTATTTCACTTAGCATCACACTCTCCAGTTCCATCCATGTTGCTACAAAAGGCCATATTTCATTTTTTCTCATTGCCACGTAGTATTCCATTGTGTATATAAACCACAATTTCTTTATCCATTCATCAGTTGATGGACATTTAGGCTCTTTCCATAATTTGGCTATTGTTGAGAGTGCCGCTATAAACATTGGGGTACAGGTGCCCCTATGCATCAGTACTCCTGTATCCCTTGGATAAATTCCTAGCAGTGCTATTGCTGGGTCATAGGGTAGGTCTATTTTTAATTTTCTGAGGAACCTCCACACTGCTTTCCAGAGCGGCTGCACCAATTTGCATTCCCACCAACAGTGCAAGAGGGTTCCTGTTTCTCCACATCCTCTCCAGCATCTATAGTCTCCTGATTTCTTCATTTTGGCCACTCTGACTGGTGTGAGGTGGTATCTGAGTGTGGTTTTGATTTGTATTTCCCTGATAAGGAGCGACGTTGAACATCTTTTCATGTGCCTGTTGGCCATCCGGATGTCTTCTTTAGAGAAGTGTCTATTCATGTTTTCTGCCCATTTCTTCACTGGGTTATTTGTTTTTCGGGTGTGGAGTTTGATGAGCTCTTTATAGATTTTGGATACTAGCCCTTTGTCCGATGTGTCATTTGCAAATATCTTTTCCCATTCCGTTGGTTGCCTTTTAGTTTTGTTGGTTGTTTCCTTTGCTGTGCAGAAGCTTTTTATCTTCATAAGGTCCCAGTAATTCACTTTTGCTTTTAATTCCCTTGCCTTTGGGGATGTGCCGAGTAAGAGATTGCTACGGCTGAGGTCAGAGAGGTCTTTTCCTGCTTTCTCCTCTAAGGTTTTGATGGTTTCCTGTCTCACATTCAGGTCCTTTATCCATTTTGAGTTTATTTTTGTGAATGGTGTGAGAAAGTGGTCTAGTTTCAACCTTCTGCATGTTGCTGTCCAGTTCTCCCAGCACCATTTGTTAAAGAGACTGTCTTTTTTCCATTGGATGTTCTTTCCTGCTTTGTCAAAGATGAGTTGGCCATACGTTTGTGGGTCTAGTTCTGGGGTTTCTATTCTATTCCATTGGTCTATGTGTCTGTTTTTATGCCAATACCATGCTGTCTTGATGATGACAGCTTTGTAGTAGAGGCTAAAGTCTGGGATTGTGATGCCTCCTGCTTTGGTCTTCTTCTTCAAAATTACTTTGGCTATTCAGGGCCTTTTGTGGTTCCATATGAATTTTAGGATTGCTTGTTCTAGTTTCGAGAAGAATGCTGGTGCAATTTTGATTGGAATTGCATTGAATGTGTAGATAGCTTTGGGTAGTATTGACATTTTGACAATATTTATTCTTCCAATCCATGAGCAGGGAATGTCTTTCCATTTCTTTATATCTTCTTCAATTACCTGCATAAGCTTTCTATAGTTTTCAGCATACAGATCTTTTACATCTTTGGTTAGATTTATTCCTAGGTATTTTATGCTTCTTGGTGCAATTGTGAATGGGATCAGTTTCTTCATTTGTCTTTCTGTTGCTTCATTGTTAGTGTATAAGAATGCAACTGATTTCTGCACGTTGATTTTGTATCCTGCAACTTTGCTGAATTCATGTATCAGTTCTAGCAGACTTTTGGTGGAGTCTATCGGATTTTCCATGTATAATATCATGTCATCTGCAAAAAGCGAAAGCTTGACTTCATCTTTGCCAATTTTGATGCCTTTGATTTCCTTTTGTTGTCTGATTGCTGATGCTAGAACTTCCAGCACTATATTAAACAGCAGCGGTGACAGTGGGCATCCCTGTCGTGTTCCTGATCTCAGGGAAAAAGCTCTCAGTTTTTCCCCGTTGAGGATGATGTTAGCTGTGGGCTTTTCATAAATGGCCTTTATGATCTTTAAGTATGTTCCTTCTATCCCGACTTTCTCAAGGGTTTTTATTAAGAAAGGGTGCTGGATTTTGTCAAAGGCCTTTTCTGCATCGATTGACAGGATCATATGGTTCTTCTCTTTTTTTTTGTTAATGTGATGTATCACGTTGATCGATTTGCGAATGTTGAACCAGCCCTGCATCCCAGGAATGAATCCCACTTGATCATGGTGAATAATTCTTTTTATATGCCGTTGAATTCGATTTGCTAGTATCTTATTAAGAATTTTTGCATCCATATTCATCAGGGATATTGGCCTGTAGTTCTCTTTTTTTACTGGGTCTCTGTCTGGTTTAGGAATCAAAGTAATACTGGCTTCATAGAATGAGTCTGGAAGTTTTCCTTCCCTTTCTATTTCTTGGAATAGCTTGAGAAGGATAGGTATTATCTCTGCTTTAAATGTCTGGTAGAACTCCCCTGGGAAGCCATCTGGTCCTGGACTCTTATTTGTTGGGAGATTTTTGATAACCGATTCAATTTCTTCGCTGGTTATGGGTCTGTTCAAGCTTTCTATTTCCTCCTGATTGAGTTTTGGAAGAGTGTGGGTGTTTAGAAATTTGTCCATTTCTTCCAGGTTGACAAAATGTATTCTTAATGATGCCACCTTTTAAGGAAAATTTTCTCTTATGTCCCATACTAGGTCAGGTGGGCTTTATAATATAATGTCGTTTAGAGATTGAGTTATTATCAATACATAGAAATGAGAACTTTAAAGCAAGGGTTCTCAACCTTGGCACTGTTGACAGATTTTGGGCCAGATAATACTTTATTGTAGATGCAAGCCTGTCCATTGTATGACATTTAGCAGTACCCCTGGCTCCTACCTACCAAAACCACCGGCACTCCCCTCCTGTCTCTCTCCCTCCCAAACCTCCCGTTGCAAAAACTTAAGACGTTTCCAGACATTTCTCATTGCCAAAATATCCCCAGGTGGGTAAAACTGGACACCCCTCACCACTGAGAACCATTGCTCTAGAAATATCAAAAAAAGTAATTAGATAAGTATTTTCTCCTAATCTACAGTGCTCTCTGCTAAAAATGTGCCAAACTTAAGTTTTTACAAGATATGATGTAACTTCTATTTATTTCACTGTCACATTCATAATAGTCTTACACACTGAATACCTGAACTGTGAAGTTTTTTCAATGATTCCCCAGTCTATCCCTTGACTCTTTTAATTTAAAATGTGCTAATGCTAATGAACTTATCACAAATGTGATAATGAAATTATATGAGATTTAAAAATTATGTATAAAATCATTTTGGGTAAGGTACTTTCCTTACTGACAGCTCTAAAATCACTGAGAGAGATATTATGCTTACACACTTGGCAAATGCAAGGTAGCTGTTGATATTAAGCAACAAGAATATCTGTATCCTTTACATTAAGTTACTATAGAATGGGTAGGAAAAATAATGTTTGCACATGTATGCGCACATGAGCGCACACACACACAGATATCTTCTCGATGTTTTATGTGTCTAGCTAAGAAATTTCTTAAAGCAGAATTTCTGGATTAAAGGGCAGGCACATTTAGGTTCTGATCTGTATGAGGGTGCCTGGGTGGCTCAGTTGGTTAAACATTTGACTCCAGCTCAGGTCATGATCTCACTTCAAACTCTGCGTCGGGCTCTCTGCTGTCAGCTCAGAGCCCACTTCAGATCCTCTGTCTCCTTCTCTCTCTACCCCTCCCCCACTCTCTCTTTCTTTCTCTCAAAAATAAACGTTAAAAAAAAAAAAAAAGATTTTGATCCGTATCATCAAGCTGCCTCCAGAAAGACTGACAATTTTTATCCTCACAACTGTGTAACTGAATTAAAGACTTATATGTGGATAAAAAAGAGATAAAGTTTGTAGACAATATTTTCATATTCTGGAGTGGGGTGGGGGAGAGAACTAACTATAAAGAAAAAGACCAGTAAGTTTGACTAGATTAAAATTCAGAACCTGTGTTCATCAAAAAACATAAAAAGAATTAAAAGGCAAATCCGAGTTTGAAAAGATATCAAACACACACACACACACACACACACACACACACACACACACACACACACACCCTTTACCTGCTACAAAGAAAACGAATCATTAAGAAAAACACAGGCAATTCAAAGGAAAATGGACAAAAGAATTATACACAATTTCTTCACAAAATAGGAAGTCCAAATAGTCAATAATCATACGTAGAGATGGTACATATGGTAATGATGAGCTTCATTAGTAATTCAAACACAGTGAGAAACTACTACTGATAACAGAGCGGCAAGAATTATGAAGCCATACAATGTTCAGTGTTGACAGGTATATGGAGTAATAAAGAAAAATTTTACTACTTTGGAAAAGTTTGGCATTATCTAATAATGCAGAAGAGCAGTGCACCCTGTTATCTAGCAATTCTACTTAAAAAAATTTTTTTTTAAAGTTTATTAATTTTTGAGAGGCAGAGACAGACAGAGCACAAGTGGGGAGGGGTAGAAAGAGAGGGAGACAGAGAATTGGAAGCAGGCTCCAGGCACTGAGCTGTCAGCACAGACCCTGACATGGACCTCGAACCCACGAACCGTGAGATCATGACCTGAGCCAAAGTCGGACGTTTAACCAACTGAGCCACCCAGGTGCCCCTAGCAATTCTACTTCTAAAAATACTTCTAAAAAAGCACACTCGACTGTTATATCATACATGTACAAGTATACTATAACATTATTATTCGTCATTGTAAAAGAAATGGAAATGATCCAGTACCCACCAACTTCAGAATAATAAACACACTGTTGTATATTCACAGAGGAGAATATATAGAAATGAAAATGAACAAATTATGCATACTGGCAATATTGATGAAAGTGGAAAAAATGTAAAGAAAAGCAAGGAAATGATCACCATAGAGGTCAGGTGAGTGGTAACCTCTCTGGGGTAGGAAAGAAGTTGTAACACATATAATTAAAAGATAAAAAGATACTGAAAAGACATTTGAAAAAATATATAAGAAAGACATTTGAAGATGAAATTAGAATATAAAGATATCTAAAGAAAGGTGAAAAGATACTTGGCAGCTGCTTTCTATATTTGGATCTGACTGGTGATTATACAGGTGTTCATTACATAACTATTTCTTACACTGTAAGCTTAGCAAATCTTCTGTGTATGTTATATTTCACAACTTATTAAAAGAAAGATTTACATGCCTAATTATATAACATGCAATAGTCTGGGAGAAAGCAAAAGGAACATATACTCAAATCTGTTTATAAATGCTTAGAACACATCTGGAATAGTACACAATTAATTAGAAAAATGCTAAAGTAAATTAAAGGACCAAGAATATTATCAGGGACAAAGAACAATACTTCATAATTATAAAGAAGCCAAACCTTATCAACAATACATAACAATTCTAATGTAAATGTACCCCAAAACCACATAAAAATATCTGAAGCAAAAACTGACAGAAGTGAAAAGAGAAACAACTCCTGAAGTACAGGTAAAAACTGTATTATTCTTTTAATAGTTAACAGAACAAGTAGACTTAAAATAGTAAGCATTTAAAAGACGTGAATCATACTATCAACCAACTTGATCCAATTGACAATTATGTAACAGTCCATTCAATGACAGCAGAATCCACATTCACTCAAATTAATGTGGAACATTCAACAAAACAGACCATATTCTGGGCCATAAAGCAAGTCTGAACAAATTTAATGGAATGATAAAATACACAGTATGTCCTTTGATATCAACCAAATTAAATCATAAACCAGTAAAAGAAAGATACCTAAAAAAAACTGCCAAACACTTAGAAATTACACAACATACTTCGAAATAATTCATTGATCAAAGCAGAGATCCCAGGGTAATATTTTGAGTTGAATAAAAAAAATCATGGGATAAAGCTACAACGGTCATAATGGGAAATTTATTTAAGAGATGAAAAAAGCAAAGTGTAGAACAATATGCAAAATATGCTTACCCTACCCTAAATTTAAGGGTGGGGTTTGTCAGGTATTTTGTTCACTGTTTTATCCTAGCTAGAACAGTGCCGGGCACCTAGAAGCCACACAATATTTGTTCACGGAATGAGTGTGCCAAGGAGTATAAATACCCATTTTATAACTTATTATGTCTCAGGAAGGATACACTAGAAACTGGTAACAAATTTTGTTGGGGGATTCTGTGTAGGTCCTGAGTGGTAAAGACAAGATGAAATTTGGAACTTCTATGTATTATTAGTCAAAAAGCAATAATAAAATTTTACATGTATATAACAAATAATTAGTCAGAGCAGCTATTTCATTATTTTACTTGATCACTATCTTCCATACAAGAGGAATAATTCTAGTAGCTACCATTTATTTAAAATTTTTTTTAAATGTTTATTTTTGAGAGAGAGATAGAGAGAGAGAGACAGAGCATAAGCAGGGAAGGGGCAGAGACAGACAGAGACACAGAATCTGAAGCAGGCTCCAGACTTGAGCTGCCAGCACAGAGCCTGATGCTGGGGCTCGAACCCACGAGCCATGAGATCATGACCTGAGTCGAAGTCGGACGCTTAACCAACTGAGCCACCCAGGCTCCCCACTACCATTTATTCATTTATTTTTTAATTTAATTTTTTATTTTTTAAAATTTACATCCAAATTAGTTAGCATATAGAGCAACAATGATTTCAGGAGTAGATTCCTTAGTGCCCCTTATCTATTTAGCCCATCCCCCCTCCCACAACCCCTCCAGTAACCCTCAGTTTGTTCTCCATATTTATGAGTCTCTTCTGTTTTGTCCCCCTCCCTGTTTTTTTTTGTTTCCCTTCCCTTATGTTCATCTGTTTTGTCTCTTAATGTCCTCATATGAGTGAAGTCATATGATTTTCATCTTTCTCTGACTAATTTCACTTAGCATAATACCCTCCAGTTCCATCCACGTAGTTGCAAATGGCCAAGATTTCATTCTTTTTGATTGCCGAGTAATACTCCATTGTGTGTGTGTGTGTGTGTGTGTGTGTGTGTGTGTGTGTGTGTGTATACACACCACTTCTTCTTTATCCATTCATCCTTTGATGGACATTTGGGCTCTTTCCATACTTTGGCTATTGTTGATAGTGCTGCTATAAACATGGGGGTGCATGTGTTCCTTCGAAACAGTACACGTGTATCCCGTGGATAAATGCCTAGTAGTGCAGTTGTTGGGTCATAGGGTGTTCTGTTTTTAGTTTTCTGAGGAACCTCCATACCGCTTTCCAGAGCGGTTGCACCAGCTTGCATTCCCATCCCCACTACCATTTATTAAGCAACTATTATGTGCTTGCTACTCCCCTGCAGGATTACTTCCTGCCTCTTCTCATACCTCACAACATATAGTTGTAATAATTCTTTATGCATTCTCTTCTAAAGTTTGAAAAACTTTTTATCAGTTTAAAAGTCTTTCTCCCACTAGATGGCACTCTCATTTAATGAACAAAAGACTGAGAGTTAAATTGGTTCTTTTCTTCAAATTGCAGCAAATGGTCCAATAAGCAAGTATATCAAAAGCAAAACTGAATCATCTCAAGATCTTTCCATATGCACACGTGGGTCTCCCCCTTACTCCAGAGTTACAGAATTGGTTTCCCAGGATAAGAGTAGAATATCCATATTAATTTTTATTAAAAAAAATTATTTTAAAGTAATCTCTACACCTAACATGGGGCTTGAAATCACAACCCCGAGATCAAGAGTTGCTGTACCGACTGAGCCAGCCAGGCACCCCAATGCGTACTGATTTTTAAAAGTGTTCCTAATCCCCATGCCAGATGAAAAAAATCTTTAATTATAACTGGATAGTCAACTTTAAAAATTGCAACTAAAATATTAACTAGCATTTTTATTAAAGAAAATTACATTAAAGTGTGTGTGTGTGTGTGTGTGTGTGTGTGTATATATATATGTATGTACATACATATATATATACATATAACAATGTATAAAGTATGCTATCTTTTGCATATAAGACATAAGGGTAAAAATATAAATAGATACATAGCTACTATTTTTAAAAATAAGTTAAAAGCTTTAAAAAGGTTATCTATTCACTTAGGGACAAAAGAAATGGAACCACATAATTTCCTCATAATTAAAACATAACAATTAAACTAAACAAAGGAAAAAGCAATTCCCCAAATTGGAGAAAAAGGAAATAAATAAGTCTGGTTGTATGTCAAGTTGGTTACATAACCAGTGAAAGTAATTCCTTCAAATGACTTTCAAACACAATATTTAGATTGGACATTTCTCATGAGATGTATTCTAGAACAAAATATAAAAGACCTTCAACTGCATTTAGAAGCCTTACTGTTTAGTAGTAAAGTTGGTGTAAAATTTGTGAAACCATAATAAAGCAAATAAATAATCAGAATTATCTTAAGAATCAAGATTTTCTGCATGGAAAAAATACAACTATAAAACTAAAAACTTCAAGTAAAAATTCTATAATCTTAAATTGGAAAAATCAGTATAAACTCATATTTTTTATATTAAAAAATAGCTACATCTGTCCACTAAAAGACACACACAAGCAATGACATTCCAATGACAGTTCATTAATCTGAAAATGGTAAATAAATAGAAAAGATTGAGAATTTATCCTAATTTTCCTATATAAACTATAGTTCATAACCAAATATTTGATGAGAGAATATACTTAAGGAATAATTTCAGCTAACACATGGAGAACAAATGATACATATAAAATATCAAAATTTTGCAACTTTTAATGAAATAATGAATCCAAGAAATCATTTTCATTGGCTTCTAAAACCATTAGGTAGGTTTATAATGAATAGATTAGGCTGACAACTCCAAAAGCCACTTATCAACCTTAATATAATAGAAAGAGACATTAAGAGTCCCTTGATTCAATGCAAGAGAAACAAACTACCACCACCCTCCATGAAGTATTCTAGAAAAAACACACACACAACTTTAATTTGTTAATCCTCCATTTCTAGACCTCCTCGTATTTATGGTTTACAAGAAATACAAGGGATAGAAAAACATGTTAAATGACACCATGAGGATGCAATCATCAAAATCTAGAATATGGAAAACTACAGGACAACAGACCCAGTGTCTTCAAAAAATGGCAAGAAAAAGAAGAGGTGAACCTATAGACTACAGATTTTAGACTTGATACCAAAAGCATGACCCATAAAATACAAATGAATAAACACCGACTTCACCAAAATGAAACATTTCTGTTCTGTGAAAGGCCTTGTTAGGGGACTGGCTACAGACTGGAAAAAATATTTGCAAACCACATATCGAATAAAAAACTCACAAAAAAGAACTATCAAACTTGGCGGTAAATCAACAATCCAATTAGAAAATGAGCAAAAAACACAAATAGATATTTTACTGAATAAAAGATGCAGAAGGCAAATATGTATATGACAAGATGTTTAACATCATTAGCCATTAGGGAAATGCAAATTAATTTTTTTTTTTAACGTTTATTTATTTTTGAGACAGAGAGAGACAGAGCATGAACGGGGGAGGGGCAGAGAGAGAGGGAGACACAGAACCGGAAGCAGGCTCCAGGCTCTGAGCCATCGGCCCAGAGCCCGACACGGGGCTCGAACTCATGGAACGTGAGATCGTGACCTGAGCTGAAGTCAGACGCTTAACTGACTGAGCCACCCAGGCGCCCCCGGGAAATGCAAATTAAAATCACATGAGATATCAATACACACCTATCAGAATGGCTTCAACAAAAAACAGTGACAATATACAATGTTGGCAAGAATGTAGATGGATGTTGCCACTGGAACAGTCATATTGGTGGTAAGAATATAAAATGGTACAGCCCCTCTAGAAAACAGTTTAGCAGTTTCTTATGGAATTAAATATGCAATTACCATATGACTAGCTATTGTACTCTTGAGCATATATATGAGAGAAATGAAAACGTATGTTTACACAAAATTATATACACAAATGTTCATACAGCTTTATTTGTAATAGCCCCAAACTGGATATTCTTCAAAAGTTAAGTGGTTAAAATACTATGGTATATCCATACCATGGAATACTACTCAGAAACTAGGGAGACTATTGATATGTACAATAATTTGGATGAATCTCCAGGGAATTAAGCTAAGTGAAAAAAGCCAATCCAAAAAGGTCACATCCTATATGATTCCATTTCATTCTTGAAATGACAAAACTATAGAAATTGAGAACAGATTGGTGGTTGCTAGAGGTCAAGGCTGGGGACGGGAAGAGGGAAGTGTGTATGGCCATAAAAAGATAACAGGAGGGTTCCTTGTACCAATGAAACTGTTCTGTATCTAAATGGTACCAAAATCAATATTCTGGTTGTGCTGCTTCACCATAGTTAAGATGTTATCATTGAGAGAAACTGGGTAAATAGTACAAGGCATCTCTCTGTATTATTTCTTACCACTGCATGTGATAACCTACAATTATCTCAAAATAAAAAGTTTAATCAAAAAGATTTATGAAACAAATTAATCAAATTCAACATGTATACAGAACTCAGATCCTGATTCAAACAAATCAAAAGTAAAAATATATATAAAATTCATGCAACAATCAGGGAAATGTGAACAGACTGAATATTAAGAATATTTTTAAGGGGCGCCTGGGTGGCTCAGTTAGTTAGGCATCCAACTTCAGCTCAGGTCATGATCTCATGGTTTGTGGGTTCGAGCCCTGCATCGGGCTCTGTGCTGACAGCTCAGAGCCTGGAGCTTGCTTTGGATTCTGTGTCTCCCTCTCTCTCTGCCCCTCCCCCACTCACACTCTGTTTCTGTCTCTCAAAAATAAATAAATGTTAAAAAAAATTTTAAAGAATATTTTTATAATATGGAATTGTGGCTACATTGGTAATTTTGTTAGGTTCAGTAATATAATGAATAAAGGCATAATAAGCACACACTTTTATAAGTACTTATCAGTTAAAGATAGCAAAAAAATATATAATAGCGCAAAGATAAATAAAACAAAAATTACAAACACTGATAATTGTTGAGGCAGGGTGATAGGTACAATTGTTCACTGAAACACTCATTCTAAATTTTTCACATTGGAAAATATCCCTAATAAAGTGTTTTTAAAAATCAAAAACAGTAAGTAACAGTGGTCTGCATATGTTTATGTCCCAGGTACAAAGCAAAAACAAATACAAATCATTTGGGGTAAAACCCAAGCATCAAAGAATTTTTCACAGATAAAATAAAAGCCTTAGGTCAATATATAGCAGAATATCAAACAGTACTAAACACTCAAATAAACAAGTTCTAAGCACCATGAATAAAGGCTAGTAGAAACAACAATCAGCAAAAGCAGATGTGCAAACTCTCTGCTACTGTTTATGATTCATGAGATTAAAAGTGGCTTGAAGATCATAACAAGCAAGCAAAATTTTAAAAGACCCTAAGAGAATTCCTACAAGTGAAAAAAAAAGATTAACTGAAATTTTGAAAACTCAATAGATGAGTTTAACTGATAATTAGAAAGAGTTTCAGAAAAAATTAGTGAATTGGTAGACTGAACTGAAGAAGTTATCTGGAATGCAACCCCAAAAGTCAAAACAATAGAAAATGCAAAGTCGTGTGAGAGGTATAGAAGATAGAGAAGTCTAATAAATGTGTGATAGCAATTCTAGAAAGATTTATTAAATAAGATACAAAAACTCAAATGATAAAAGAATTCTGACAACACATTAAATGTTAAGAATGTCTATTCATCAAATCACATCAAAAAAATAGTGCAATGACAAGCCACATGCTGCTAACAAACAAGTGACAGACAATTATCAAGACAAGCTAGGTTACCCTACATTCACAAACAATATCCAAATTATCACTTAAAACAAAAAAAGATTTATTTCTTACATCACAGGCTGACAAGAGTCATTGCTTATTATAATTACCCAGGAGTCAGGCTGACAGAAGGTTCATATTAATAAATGCTTCCACAATCACTGATATATAGAAAGGGGATGTGGCAAATTGTGTACTGGCTGTTAAACATTCTGTGTGTATACGACTTTCACTGTCCAAAGTAATTCACAGGGCCACATCTAACTTCAAAGGAGATAGAGTAAAATTCTAATATGTGCCCAGAAACCAGGAGAGGCAGAAGACAGAAGAGCTCTAACAAATTGGCAACTAGAATAAATAAGGAACTCTTTCAAAAAATAATAAAAAGATAAAAAGCCCCAAGAGGAAGACAGGCAAAAGAAATTGGCTGAAAATGCCAAAATGAGCCATGCACACATTGTTCTTAAACATTATTAAGTATTTGAATTATGTACTCCCTCTGAAATTCTTACATAAAATTGTACTCCAGAATTTCCCTCTGAATACAAAATGAAATGGAAAAAACTAGCAATTGAAATAGTCAAAGTATTTATTATTTTTTATCTTGGAAACATGCCTGTAATGCATTAGTTGTATCTTCATGGATATATACAAGAGGAGATCTCTGTCTCTGCAATCTCTTAGCAATTGCCTGTGATGTGCATCACATTCTCGCTTAATGCTTATTTAATAAGAAAAGTGTGTTCATTCTCTTCTAAAACACAGTAGTCACATAGAACTGAACAAGGGAAGAGGAAATAACACCAAAACTAATATCCATAAGAAAAAAAATACAAAATGTTTGTTCTTCAGGGCTTATTGGTTCTGTAACAAGGGTTCCTTAGAGCACTTAGTCAACTTATATGGAGGGCAAAAGTGCCAATGCCTTTGTTTTTCTAATGGTAAATTATCTCTCAAATATGATAGTACTGGTGTGTTTCTTCTTTAATAATAGCATGAAGAATAATAATTCAAGAAAAAAGTAATAGTTAGAACTGTTTTTAGAAATCACTTGAATGTGGGATTCAGCTAAATCAGTACTTACAAATACTGGCCTTGGGGCGCCTGGGTGGTTCAGTCAGTTGAGCTTCTGACTTGATTTCGGCTCAAGTAATGATCCCAGGATCGGGAGATAGAGCTCCGCACCTCAGGCTCTGCACTGAGCATTAAGCCTGCTTAGGATTCTTTCTCTCTCTCTCCCTCTGCCTCTCTCCCCCATTCACACTCACACTTTCTCTCAAATAAATAAAATGAAAAAAAGTATATATATAAAAAAGAAATATTGGCTTCAAATGCCAAATATTAGAAAAAGAAAAGCTGAAAATCAATGATCTAAGCTTCCACTTTAAAAATTTTTTTTAAATGTTTTTATTTATTTTTGAGAGAGAGTGAGAGAGTGAGAGCATGGGCAAGTGGAGGAGGGGCAGAGAGAGGGAGAGAGAGAAACAGAATCCGAAGCAGGCTCCAGGCTCGGAGCCGTCAGTACAGAGCCCAACGTGGGGCTCAAACTCATGAACGACAAGATCATAACCTGAGCCGAAGTTGTATGCTTAACTGACTGAGCCAACCACACGCCCTTAAGCTTCCATTTCAAGAAGCTAGAAAAAGAGCGGCAAATCAAACTTTAAGAGAAAATAAGGAAATAATAAAGATTGAAGTGGAAATCAGTACAAAAGAAAACAAATGTTGATAAAGAAAAATCAACAAAGCCACAATTTGGGTTCTTTGAAAAGAGCAGTAAGAGACAAACCCTTAGCAAAACTGATCAAGACAAATTACATGTTATTTCCTAATAACAGGGAATAGATTAAGCCTTGGGTTTGTCTCTGGTCATGGTGCTTTTATTGGATAGTAGCACATATTAATAAAAGTAAGTAAGTAATAAAAGTCTTCCTGAAGACTGAATTCCAAGAAAGGTCAGCTAGCCTCACATTCACTCAACTTCAAGTTACTTTAAATTGGGTACTCCCAAATAAATATTCTAGTATTAAAAAAGGATAGAGGGAAGAGAATGGAAAATGGAGCAGACCAAATCAATGTATCACCACTACTGAAAAATTTACTCGAAGTAAGTAATCTACCAAGAACAGGTCAGAAAAACCATTCATAAGAACAGATCAACATTTACTGTAACTAACTCCTACCCTAAAATTCTCACTTAACTTAAATAAACAATGACTTCATAGTCCTGCCATCTAAATTTTGCCAATTTGGAGACTCTATTATAGATAGTATAACATGTGAAAGATCTATACTCAAAGAAAACCAAAGAGGACAATTATCTTCATCAAGCCCTTTTGAATCAGTTTCAAAAAGAACTGTAAGTCATGGTTTCTTAAACTTGTCCCTTGAAGTATCTCTAAAGGCAAAGGAGGATGAACTGAAATTCCCTAGGAAGGACTTACTAAAATCAGCACAGCAAGGGCTCAAGTAGCTATGAAGGCTAATAGTTTATCATAAAATTTTGTGAGAATTTTATATTCCACTCCAAAAATATATAAATAATGCTTTTTCCTCCCAAATCTTCATACCATATCTAACCTGTTACTGCTCAAACACATGATTGGCAGCTATCTAAATCCAGATGCAAGTACAGGAACAAGTTTTCTTTACTACAAATTGGTAGCATTTATAGGATTACTCAAGTCTTGTGAATCAAATTATTTGTTCATGGATAATTTTTAAATAGAACCACTTCATATTAATCACCATAATTACAACTGCCAACTCAGTTACATAGGAAAATCTGTGTTTACATTAAATGCCCAAATATCTGAAAATGCATATTGTAAATTTTAGGAGCTTTCTTTCATCATGAGGTAGAAGTAAACAGTATTACTGACAAATTCATAAATTGATACATAATTTCAGAGTTTGAGATCAAAACTAACAAACAGTTCATGTTCTCAGACTAGCTTGAGAAATTTTCATAAGGGCAATTGACTCATATTCCTGAATAACTTATCCTCTTTATCTTCATAATCAGGGTAATTTACTTAATGAACAAAAAGATTTACTAAAAAAGCAATTCGTAACAGGCCATAATAGAAGCACCTAAAATGGAATATGGCAAAGGGAATTATATAGGGCCAAAAAAGCAAATAAATACAATCAAATCAATCACACATGATGCGCTGAATCTCTTGGCAAAGACAATCTCCAGAAATTTGATGAGAATAATACAAAACACCTAAAATAAAATTTCCCTATAACACATAATTGTTTCAATAGAGACGACTTTGCTTAAAGCACTAAATATTTTTACTTAGATTTGGTATCAAGCATAGGAAAAAGAGAGCATATATTTGAATAATGTACGTTACTAAACTTTTTTATGTACCTGCAACTATAAAATAGCCTGAGTTCCACTTTAAGGATTTCTCAAAGGGTTACATGCTCTCTATAGATACCAACGTCCTACTATTATAAAATAGTCCCCTTGCGAGAGTATGAAATAAAATGGCTGCAGAGTGCGATCTGAATTCTAATTTAAACAAATAGTACTATTCAATAAAGGAGAGGCTGGGGAGTAGTTAAGAGCTCAGATAAGTGTAAATATTATAAAACTGAAATAATTATACATAAGGGACATATTCTTAATTACATTTTTATTCTCTTAGTTTTCATTTTATTCTCAATGCAGATGTCAGCATATCTATGAAAAAAAATCTGATAAACCACAACTTTCCTTTCATTGTTCAAGAACTGTAACTGTCTCCCTGTTAATACTTATAGTACTAAAAAAAATATTACTGTAAAATGTGCATTTTATACTTTTCCTTAAAATATTACATATTGTCAGTATTGCCTAGAAATTGTATACTAGGACAAACAGAATTTTGCATGAAACATACATATAATTTTAATTAACATTAAGAAAATACTAAAAGTATCCCAAGCCCTAATAATCCACATCTATCAGTTTATTTTCATACTTCTTTGCACTAATTATAGGCAGGGTCAAGAAGTAAATGCTAGCCACGAAAACAGAGGGTCATGTGTTTTAACAAAGGGCTCATAAACCAAGGGGAAAGCACTAAAGAATGTTCTTCAGCCACGTCCCTGTCATATGCTACCTCCCTGCCTTCATGTGCTGTACAGAAAATTATAAATAAGATCATATCTGTGGCCAGTGAATTTCTATGTAGGAAAGTTCTCTCATGTACATTCTGTCATCATTCACTAATGCAATGCCCTGTGATAAAATCTGGCCATACCAAATAAATCCTGGCTTCCCATCTTGAGAGAATGGAAAAAGGTACATGAACAATTAATTACAATACCTGTTTGAAAACCGGAAAATAGAAGCTTAAAATGAAGTATAAAAGAGAGAGAAAAGAGATTTTATATGTGATCAAAGAACAAATCAGAAAGCCTCATGGGGGTGGTATCTGAGATGAGTCTTAAAAGAACTACTAAGAGTCTGCCAGACAGGGAAGATACAACACATTAAGAAAAATAAGACAATTTGCTAACACGTATTTTGTTCTCACTAATCATCATTATCTTCCATTAAGGGACAAATTGTTTCTGCTAGAAATACACTAACAAAAACACGATAATAGAAATAGGGGCTCAGTCAGTTGAGCATCTGACTTTGGCTCAGGTCATGATCTCACAGTTCATGGGTTTGAGCCCCACATTGCACTTTGCACTGCCCACGTGAAGAATGCTTCAGGTTATCTGTCTCATTCTCTCTCTGCGCCTCCCCTCTCATGCACTCTGTCTCTCAAAAATAAATGAACATTTAAAAACAAGAAAGAGAAATAAAAGACATTAAAACAACAATAATCTCTGTCATCAAAAGAACATTTTGAAGAGTCCATTTTATGTAACTTTGTCATTTATTTTTGTTTTTTTAAATTTGGTGATATTTTTATTATTCATTTTTATTTTTATTAATTTTTTTTAAGTACCACAAATCCTGCAGTGAAAAGGTATCTTTTTCTCTAATGGAACAATAAAGGAACAAAAAAATGCAAGAAAAAAATGTTTAAGCGGTATAGAGTTAGGGAAGAAGTATATTTCTTATCTTGATCCACTGAACATTTGAAATTATTTTAGAAAAAAATTTTTTAACATTTATTTATTTTTGAGAGACAGAGAACGAGCAGGGGAAGGGCAGAGAGAGAGACAGGGAGACACAGAATCTGAAGCAGGCTCCAGGTTCTGAGCTGTCAGCACAGAGCCTGACATGGGGGCTCTAACCCACTTACCAAGAGATCAGGACCTGAGCTGAAGCTGGATGCTTTATCAATGGAGCCACCCAGGCACCCCCAAAAAACATTTTAAGTAAGTAAACAATACATACTAAATTTGTAAAATTTAGTTAGCTTAAAGTTTTCAGAGTAATATATGTAAAAGAAGAAAAATATAAGAGTTTTTAAAAATTCTTAAATTTGGGTCATAAGCATATTTCTTGCCAAAAGAAGAAAGGTAAAAGTGCACCTGTATAAGTGAAAATTTGTGTTATTAAAAACAGATCAGGAAAGGCCACCTATCCTCATGGCAGTTGGCTGAAATAGCATGGCTTCACTGTCAGACTAAAGTCAACAAAAACATCTCAACATCCACCAGTTTAAAATATGACCTGTGACAGGCTTCATGGTCACTTTAAGATTGTTGATAAGCCAAATCACAGCCATGTTTTCTAAATGATATCCTGAAACGCTATTCATCAACTATAAAGAGTATTAAATATGAATAAAAGATATCCCATCACATGGGTGTAGGTTTGGGAATGCATATCACACAGATACACTCATGCTGGTGAAGGGAGGGAAGTTAACTCTTTAAATTTCAAGGACAAATGCAAGAAGGAGAAATTTTAGGTAGCTTCTGTGAAAAGCAGGCCTAGATAGAAACATTACAAGCGACTTCAGACAATTTGAATGTATGTCATGAATGATCATGACAATGAAATATAAAGTTCACCTAATGTGTAATTCTGCTGATAATCCTGATGACAGAAAAAAACAAAGGTGCAAACAAGAATCATCATAGGCAACAGTACCATATGATGTGAGGATCTTATCTATGTATTCCTAAGGAGGTCATAATGAAAACATAGATGGAAAACAGCAACACCAAATGAGTCAATCTGGCTTAACTGGTTTGTAGCACAGAATTGGGGACGTTTACTTTGAATAGTTTTTTTTTTTTTTTTTTTTTAAGTTTATTTTTGAGAGACAGAGAGACAGAGAGCAAGCATGTGGGGGTAGGGCAGAGAGAGAGGGAAAGTGATGATCCAAAGCGGGCTCCGTGCTGACAGCAGAGAGCTGATGTGGGGGTCGAGCTCACCAACAGTGAGATCATGACCTGAGCTGAAGTCAGACGCTTAACTGAGTGAGCCATCCAGGCACCCCACTTTGAACAGTTTTATTAGGCAGTCAGAAATAAGATGTCACAATGAATGGCTCTATAGGTACAGTAAACCATGAAAAATGAAAAGAGATACTCATAAGAATAAATATTAACATTTTGTGGAGATTAAACTGATTTAAATGATATTTACTTAATAGCAGTTATTTAACTAATAATTTTATCAAATAGAAATCCCATTCAATAAAAATGAAAATGTAAAATTCAAGGGAAGCCTAAATCTGGAAATTCATAAACATAAGAGGCAAGTGATAGTTTACTAAATAATATGCCAACAGCAATGACCTGGCTTTTAAAATTACATTCTTAACTAAGAACATCTTCCAAAATAAAGGCAAAGTTCATGAATAGCTGTAGACAAAAAGCATATCTAGATTAACGTGGAATACTTAGTGGACCACAGGAGAAGAGAACAGATGGACATCTCTGCAATACAGGATGCCTACGGTGCCATACTGCATTACAAGTCCATTAAACATCTGTGCCCAACTATGTAGGGTATATTCCTTTTTTGTCCATCCTTGTTGAAAATACTTTTAAAAATGGACAAAAAAATGTAAGCTGTGGCTCAAAATTGTGTTTTTTTCTAGATTTTTGCATCCTTACCACTATATGTAAGAAAAAAAAATCAAAGACAGGGTTCTATGCAGTATATTTTAATTTTAAAATGCTGGTTCATGAAAATGTGGCTTTAAAATGCATTTAAAACAGTCAGCCATTTACCATTTGCCCCTCATTTCAGCCCAAGTAGGAATATGTGAAAAATGTTGGATATTTTAGAAAGCATACCCGCTCCTTGTTTCATTACATACTTGGAATTTTCCAGCTACTCAACTCAGAAATCCTATTAGAAGTACCCAAGTTAGGAGGGAGTTTACAGGATTTAGAAGGTACTATAAATGATATTGCCAATCCACAAAGTTGTCTCAAAACTTTCCAGCACAAGCCTACTTAAAAAGCTTAATGCAAATCTCACTAGAGAAATAAGGCCGTCCAAAGTTGATTGCCTTAGAATAACTGCCGTAAATTAGTGTCTAATGCTCCACCCAATGCAATTAACACAATCTGCTAGACTTCAGTTCCACTGATGCTTAAAAGGAGGGTAGACAGTACGATAATGCAAACTCAAGTTACACCGTGGTGAAGAGGAATAAGGAAAGTTCTTACTTAATTAACATTTCCTGAATACACTGATTTACTTCCCTGAGTGAAGGGCTTCTGAAAGCAAGTGGTCCCAAACAACTGGCTTACATTTTAGGTTCTATTGACTGACTATTATTTGTGTTACAAACACAAAGAGATTACACCTGACCAATCTTCCAAAATGAAAGGTACCCTTTACATCAATTAGAGTCTAGGAGAGCAGAAACCACAGGCTATGAAAATAGAGAAAAATTAACGCAGGAAGTTGGTTACACAAACGAAGTCATCAAGAAGGAAGTGAGACAACTGGACATCAATGACACCAGGAAATAACTAACACTCCTAGGCTAGAGAGATGGAAGGAAAAAGCAGTGCTGCAAGAGTCCAGGGTGAGTCATACAGTGGACACTGGGATTATGACATACCTGTCCAGTGGGAATTGAAGTCACAAGAGAAATAGCTTCTGTCAGCAATATAACTAGAGGCGAACAGAAGCAGAGAAATGCCCTGGCTTCTCCCTTTCTGAAATCTTCCATGTTTCCCAAACACTGTGGAAGATAGCTGTCCCTGAAGCCTAGAAACTGCGGCCTGCAGTGTTAGTCCTCATTCAGTACAGAAGCAAGAGAAGAGTGTAAAATGCATCTGAGGGCAAACAAGTCCAAGACCAGTATACCTTTTCAAGAAAATTCATATTGTAAATGTGACGATCTTATAAGTTCACTCAGTCAAGCCAATTTTTTGTTATTATGCCAACAGGCTCTAAGATTTTAACTGAATATTAATATTTCTAGATCATCTTTTCAGATTTTAAAATGAAAATCCCTAGAATATCAGTATCTATAACTAAAATTCTGCTAGGTAGGGCAAGAATTATTCAAATAGTTATAGCCAGATATATAAAAAATGTTCAACTGAGGGGACAAGAATTTTAGTAAAGTCTGTCTTTTAGTTTGCTTATAGCCTAATTTAGAATAATTTAAGAGATGCATTTTCTAAGAAAAATAAAACGGTCCTTGGAAAAATAAGGATGTCAGCCAACATTTAGTATACAGTATTTTAAATTATTGCTGTGTAACTGTCTCTAATGTGCTTTCTCCAAAGAACCTTTTTGTTATCCTTAAAGAGATGCTGGGTTTTTATTTATGTTTTAAAATATTTTTGTATTCTATACCTTGAGGTTTAATTTATTTGAGAGAGAGAGAGAAAGAGAAGAGAAAGCAAGCACGAGTGGGGAAGGGGCAGAGGGAGAGGATCTTAAGTAGGCTCCACATTCAGTGCAGAGCACCTTCAAGGGCTTGATCAAGATGTGAGCAGAAATCAAGAGTTGGACACAACCCACTGAGCCATCCAAGCCCTAGCACACCTTGGATTTTTAATTATATGAACTAAATCCATACCTTTTTATTCGGTTCATTAAAAAAAATCAGTGTTGATACAAATCCTTTACTGTAAGACACTATGATTAAGAATTATTAAAAGCCGGGGCGTCTAGGTGGCTCAGTTGGTTAAGTGTCCGACTTTGGCTCAGGTCATGATCTCATGATTCGTGAGTTCGAGCCCTGTGTCGAGCCCAGCTCGGTGCTGACAGCTTGGAGCCTGAAGACCGCTTCCAGATTCTGTGTCTCCCTCTCTCTCTGCCCCTCCTCTGCTCATGCTCTGTCTCTGTCTCTCAAAAATAAATAAATGTTAAAAAAAAAAAAAAGAATTATTAAAAGCCAATGCTAGGATAAAAAAATTAATATACTTTTTCATGTACAAAAGAGTAACTACCAACAACAGTGACCATCACTGACTCGAGTGAAATTTACTAATACATTAAATCTGCACATTTCAAAAGCTCCCCGAAATTCCTGCTAAAATATTGCTATAATTGTTACTGTTTATTCAAAATTTATACATAATTATAAATCAAAATGAATTCTTTTCAAAATTTTTAGATAAATTGATTTAGTGAAAATATATGTATCATATAATTTTTAAGTCTTAAAACCTCTCCAAATGGTTAGGAAATCTTTATCTATAAATACTAACTTGTCTTCATCAAATTGGCATATCAACAAGTCAAATCACCTGTTAAATACCATTAGTTTCACTTTATATACCTTTAAAAATAAACATTCTGTGCTTAACTTACAATTTCAAAAGCAAATTCTAAAGCTATATGACGTATCTTGATATTATTATCTTAATAATGCTAATAAGTTCTATTTTTTTGTGATAAAGAACACTGATTACATGACCAGACATAAGAAAGCACATTCAGTATGACAGCAATAGTGGCAACATCTTGTTAATTTTGATGAAACAGCACAAGTTATTACTAGTCCTCAGAGGCTTTTTAGCAAACATATCACGTCTTTACAAATTTAGAAAGTAGAAAAACAATAATTCTTTATAATGATTTTACAAGTAAAGAAGCTAATTTTCTCTTTTTAAAAAGATTATGAATGGTCAGTAAACAAGTGCCGTATCAGAATAAACTACCATAAAAAGATTGTAGCTGTTTTTAAAATAATCCCACCACTCTGCCAGTTGTCAAACAGAATTTAATGCAGAAAAACTACTTCCTCCCTGTTTTCTTTTTTTTAAAACCAATAAAAGTAGTTTTTTCTGCAAACGCTTACCATCCACTCAGATATAATAACATCCACTTTTTCTACAGGAAGGCAAACTTCTTCAATCTTTCCTTTAATTAGTATAACAGTATCTTCAAGTTTATTTAGTCTGAAAATTATCACAATGAATTAAATTAGTACATTAAACAGATTCAGAAAACTAGTCAAATTACATAATTTCTTGGCAACTATTCGTATTCAAACTTTGTTTCATATTCAAAGTTTGGTTATTCCCTGGGCATTAGAATTACTTTTGATCACTACATGAATGTCCAAGAATGTTTCTGATTAATATGGCAATACTCTGAACAAATATTTAAAACTATAGCCTGAAAGGAAATTTGAATTTTATCAAGAAGACATGTCAATAAAATTACTGTGTTTTTTTTAAGGGAGGGGAGGAGAGAGACGTATAAACCAGACGACAAAAGTATATTTTAAAGGCAAGTAGTGTGTCACAGTGCAGAAAGAACTAGGAGCCAAAAGCTCTTTCTCTGAACTCCAGATCCTCTAGTAATTGTCAGCTAAGTGGTCTTCACCAATTTTAGTATATGTGCTGCCGAAGCAAGCACTAGGCAATCTTCACCAAATTCTATCATAATCTCCCTAAGCCTGTGTGCTCACATGTAAAAGAGGATGATACTTGCTCTACTTCATAGCCTATTAGGAGAATCAAGGATTTGTGAAAGCAGCACATACATCCTCAGCACATATTTTCTCAAAATATATGCTGCATAAAACCTGAATATCTACTACAATCTTAAATTATTTAACCTTGTCGAGTGATATTCATTAGGTATTTTTATATGCTCGATCTAAGACTAGCATATATTTTTCATCCTCCTTTTGCAATTTGAAATAAACAACAGAGTTAAGGAGATTATTTTAAAAAGCTAAAAGCAAACTACAAAGTTGTTATCTAGTTAAATAAATAAGCTCTCAATCCTCAGAGGATGTACATCTCAATTACAAAGGATTTTTTCTGCTAACAAAGGATAGGGTCTTTCCTCAAACTCATTGACATATTTACATAAAAATTAAATGCATTCATTCTAAGGGTAAATTTTGTTGAATTTTAAAACATAGATACTTGAACGATCACTATCATCAATATATAGAACATTTCTATCTCCTCAAAAATATTCATTAGCACCCCCTTCCCAGAAAATCATCCTGAAGAAGCAACCACTGATTTTCTTTCTTTCACTACATATTAGATTTGTGTTTTGTAGAGTCTCATATAAATGGAATCATAGCAAATGTACCTTTCTGTGTCTGGTTTCTTTCAATAAACATACTTCTTAGATTCATGCATACTTTTGTGTATACCAGTAGTTCATTCTTTATTGTTGCTAAGTAGTATTCCACTGCATGGATAAAACAATTTTGTTTATCCACACGTGGATGGAACTCTGGATTATTTCCAGCTTTGGGCTATAATGAATAATGCTACCACAAACATTGGGTACAAGTAAAATTGTTCCGTCAAATGAAAGTGTCTATGTAGCTTTTAAAGAAACTGTCAATCTGTTTTACAAAGTACATATAAATTTTTAAATTCCGCCAGCAATATATATGTACATTCTTACTGTGTCACATCCTTGTCAGCACTTAGTATTATTAAGCTTTTAGATTTTATCTGTGTGATGAGATCTCATGGTTACCAACTGCATTTTTCTAATGACCAAGCATTTTTTTCATGTGCTTATTGGTCATATTCCCACATCACCTGTTGTTCCAATTTTTTGCCCATTTAAAAAATTGGATCTGCTGTATTCTTATTATTGAATTTTAAGAGTTCTTGACATATTCTAGATAAAAACTCTGTGAGATACATTCATAGTGAATAATTTCTACCATACTGTGGCTTTTTCATTTTTTAAAAAAATTTTATGTTTTATTTTTGAGAGAGAGAGAGAGAGAGAGAGAGAGAGTGCGTGTGAGCGGGGGAGGGGCAGAGAGCGAGAGAGGAGTCACAGGATCCGAAACAGGCTCCAGGCTCTGTGCTGTTAGCACACAGCCCAATGGAGGACCAAACTCATGAACTGGGAGATCATGACCTGAGCCGAAGTTGGCGCTTAACTGACTGAGCCACCCAGACGCCCCAGGCTTTTTCATTTTTTAATGGCATATTTTGAAGAGCTGGTTTTGGATTTTGATGATGACCAATTAACCATTTTTTTTTTTCTTTTGTGGTTCATTTTTGCCTTCACCAAATCTTTTCACCTGTATTTTCTTTTAACATTTTTGTTTCCATTTGAGTTAATTTTTCCATATGCTATCATTTTCATTTTTTCCCCATATCAATACCTATTGATATGGTGTTGGAAATCTCCCACAAGGGATAGTTTCAACTTTCTTGAAGAAAAAGTATCACTAACCCATAGGATTATTTTGGTATCCTTGTCAAAAATCAATTAACCATATATGTGTAGGTTTATTTCTGGACTTTCAATTCCGCCCCACCATTTAGATAAGCATCCTTATGCCAATACAACACTTTCTTGATTACTATAGCTTTTCATTAAGTAATAAAATCTGACAGTGTACATCTTTCAACTTTATTCTTCCTTAAGAAAATTCTTTTGGCTATTCTGGGTCATTTGTGCTTCTATATAAATTTTAGCATCAGCTCTTGGTAATGTAATGTACTTTTCAGTGTTGATATCTTAGACATACTTTGTTAAATTTATTCCTACATGTTTGATGATTTTGGTTGTATTCTAAACAGTGTATATTTTTTAAGTTTCAATTTCTAGTTGTTTGTGGCTACTAATAAAAAGAAGTATAATTAATTTTCATGTTTTGACCTTAAATCCCATGACTGCGATAAAGGTTTTAGTTTTAGCAGTTTTAATGGCTATTTTATAGATGTCTTTAAAAAATATATATTTTACTCATTTCTTTTTATAGTTAACACAGTATTGTATTAGTTTCAGGTGTGCAATATAGTGACTTATTTTATAGATTTCTTAGGACTTTACATGTACATGATCATGTCATCTGGAAGTAATGACAGTTTTACTTCCTTCACATCTTTTATTTCCCTTTCTTGGTTTATCGCACTTATTAGATTCCCTAAGACAACAGTGAATAGAAGTGGTGGGAGTGGACATCCCTTGTTTTGCTTCCAATTATAGGGGGAAAACACTCATTAACTATTATTAAATATGACACTATTTATCTTTACCAGGTGAGAAAGCTCCCTTCTTTCCTAGTTTGCTGAGTTTTCCTTATGAATGATTTTCAAATTCTGACAAATAGTTTTTCTGCATCTATTAAGATGATTCTCTAGTTTTCTTTTCTTTTCTGTTAATATGATAAATTATACTAATTTTCAAATATTATGCCTATCTTGCCTTTCTAGGATTAACTTCACTTGGTCATAGCTTATTATCCTATTTATATATTACTAGATTCCATTTGCTAATTTTTTTATTTAAAATATTTCCACCTCCTAGACTTACCATGCTGATTATTTTGTAACGTATATAAATGTCTAATGTGATTATTTTATAATGTATATAAATCACTAAGTTGTCCACCTGAAACTAATGTAATATTGTATATTAGCTTTTTCAATTAAAAAATGTTTCCATCTATGTTCATACTGGTCTGTGGTTTACTTTTCTTGGAAACTCTGTTCAGCTTTAGTATCACTGTGATGCCAGCCTTATAAAATATGTTGCAAAAGATTCTGTCCACTTCTAACAGTTTAGTATTACTTCTTCATTAAATGTTATGTTTGTTATTTGGGACTGGAGTTTAATTTGTGGGAAGGATTATAACTACCAACTCATTTTCTTTACTAGATCTAGAGATATTCAGAATTTCTAGTTTTTCTTTAATCAATTTTGATAACTTTCATTTTTCAGACAATTTCTCCATTTTAAACTGTCATATTTATTGGCATAAAGGTGTTCATAATATTCCTCTATTATTCTTTTTATCTATAGGATCTGTAGAGATTTCCCCTTCAGTCCTAATATTGGTAATTTGTATCTTCCCTTTTCTTGTTAATTCTAGTTAAAAGTTTATCAATTCTTTTTTAAATTAACTTTGTATTCATTTCATTAATTTTCTCTATTGTTTTGTACTGCACTGATTTCTGTTCTTTACCTTTTTTCTCAGGTACATTTAACTTTTCTTTTTCTCTACCATATCTTTTCAAAAATTTTAAAAGTTTTTTTTTTATTTTAGAGAGAGAGAGACAGGGAGAGCACAAGAGTGTGCATGAGCAGGGGAAAAAGGCAGAGGAAGAGAAAATCTTAAGCAGACTCCATGCTCAGTGCGGACCCTGACACGGGGCTTGATCCCATAATCCTGGGATCATGACCTACGCTGAAATCAAGAGTCAGACACTCAACCGAGCCACCCAGGTGCTCCTCTACCATATCTTAAGATGGAAGCTTGGGTCATGGATTTTATTTATTTATATATTTTTAATGTTTATTATTTTTGAGAGAGAGAGAGAGAGAAGCAGGGAAGCGACAGAGAGAGAGGGAGACACAGAATCGGAAGCAGGCTCCAGGCTCTGAGCGGTCAGCACAGAGCCCCACGTGGGGCTCGAACTCACAGACCACTAGATCATGACCTGACCTGAAGTCGGCCAGTTAACAAACAGAGCCACCCAAGCAATGGGTCATGGATTTTAAATGTTTGTTTGTTTGTTTCCCAACATAAGCATTTAAAACCATAAGAGACTCTTAAAAACTGAGAATAAACTGAGGGTTGATGGGGGGTGGGAGGGAGAGGAAAGTCAGTGATGGGCACTGAGGAGGGCACCTGTTGGGATGAGCACCGGGTGTTGTATGGAAACCAATTTGATAGTAAATTTCATATTAAAAAAAAACTTTAGATTTCCTTCTGAGTATGGCATTAGCTGTTTACCACAAATTTTGATACACTGTGCTTTTAGTTCAGTTCAAAATATTTTCTAAAATCTTTCCCTTGTTACTTCTTCTTTCAACCATGGGTTACTCAGAAGTATGTTATTTGCTGAATATTTTGGAATATACCAGATATCTTTGTTATGGATTTATAATTTAATTTCAGTAAGCTCAGAAGCTCTGTAAGGTTTAAATATTTTTCAACTTACTGAGACTTCTTTTATTGTCCTACAAGTAATCTATCTTGATGAATATTCTATGTACACTTAAAAAGTGCTATTTTTGGATAAAGTGTTATATAAATGTCAATTAGGTCTTCCATACTGCTATTAATTTTGTATCTAACTTGTTTTACCAATTATTGACAGAAAAGTATTGATATCTCCTAGCATGATTATAAACTTGTCTATTTCCCCTTTAATTTGTTTTTGCTTCCTGTATTCTAAAGACTTTATTAGATGATTATAGGTTTAGTATTATTATATATTCTTGATTATTTGATTCCTTTATAATTATAAAATATCCTTCTTTATTCCTGATAATGTTTCCTTTGTATGATATTTATATATTCACTTCAACTTTTTAAATGATTTTGTGTTTTCGTAACATATCTTTCTCCATTCTTTTACTTTCAGCCTATGGTATTTTTATATTTAGACTGGATTTTTTTGAAGACAAAAAACAGATGGGTCTTACTTTTTATCTGGTCTAATGATCTCCTTTAACTGGATTTTTAGAACAAGGATTGGAAAATTATGGCCTTTTTCTCTAGCCTATGACCATTTTTGTGCAGTCTGAGGGCTTAAGCACTGTAAAGAAAGAGGAAGCATCAGCAGCACAAGTGACAAAGACCACAGATGTCCCACAAAGTTTAAAATATTTACTATTTGGCCATTTACAGAAAAAGCAAGCCAACACTTGCTTTAGAACACTACAGAGGGGCGCCTGGGTGGCTCAGTCAGTTAAGTGTCTGACTCTTGATTTCGGCTTGGGTCATGATCTCGTGGTCTCATGAGTTTGAGCCCCACATAGGCTCTGCACTGACAGCATGGAGTCTGCTTGAGATTCTCCCTTTTTCGCTCCCCCTCCCCCACTGGCTCTCTCCCTCCCTCTCTCAAAATAAATAAACTTCAAGAAAAAAAAACACTACAGAAGCATAGCTGGACAAAGAATAATGAGAACATCTAGAATAGAATTAAATGAGGTTGCAGAAAGAGAAGAAATAAAAGGAACAGAAAAATATTTGAAGAGATAAAGGATGAGAATTTTCCAGAACTGATAAAAAGAATGAAGCCACAGGCAAATCCAAAGAATCTCCAAAAGACTATTTTTTTTAGATCCATATATTACATAATGTACAACTCCAAAAAAATCAAACAAAGAAAAAGCCTTCAACAAAGACAGATTACTTCCAATAAAATAACAATTACTGTGACAGGTGACTTCTTAATAACCAAAGCAGAAGCCAGAAGGCAATGAAATGATATTACCAAAGAGCAAAGGTGGGCAAACTTTTTATTAAACTGCCAAATAATAAATATTTTAGACTTGCAGACCATATGGTTTCTGCTGCAACTATTCAAATGCTATTGCTGGATGAGAACAGCCATAGACAATATGTAAACAAAAGGGTATGGCTGTGTCCTAACTTTATTTACAAAACAAATGGCTGGTCCATGGCTAAAGTTTATTGACTTCCATATTAGTGCATTATCACCACCAACCTAAGGTCTCCATGCAGAGAAAAACACCTCCAAGACAGAGCAAAATACATTTTCGAATGAAATAACATCATTGTTGTTTGGCTATGGCCATAAATGCACAATGAAAAAAATGTTAAAGAATTAGTTCAGGAAGAAGGAAAATGATCCAAGATAGTGAAATATGAAGGAATAAGAAAAGAGGACGGACATATATGGGTGAGTGAATACAAAGGATCAGACTGTGAAATCTAACTCACATGAACCCACAGATTTTATCCAAGGTCAAGCTTTACAAACAATTTTAAAAATAGGGGCAATTAAATGGTCCAGAGTAATTAGGGAGAAGTCTGGGACATTAAAGATAAAGGCGGCTGCTTAGGTCTTTCCTTCTCTGTGTCAGGCATGTACTCTGTCACCCAGAGTAGACATGGTCTTTAAGTAAGAGGCTCCTCTCCATGTACCAGATCGCTCCCTACTTGTGAATCTCTTGATTGCCAATGTCTTTGAAATTATTAATGAAGCTTAATACTGGGTAACATCCCTGGGTAATCAGGTTTGTGGGAGTCTGACTGGAAAATCTGTTAGCTCAGGGTGATGTTATTAGGAGGACTCTCATACAGATCCATGAATCACAAAGGCTTAGGGCACTTTTTAAAGCCAGAAAAAGGAGGAGACTAAAAAAAAAACAAAAAAAAAAACCAGGAGGATATAGTCCTGGGATGGTTACCTAGACCTCTTTGGTCTGAAACGGGAAAACTTAAGACTCTGACAAACTGGCCACTAGCCTGACAGGGATCAGTAGGCAGAGGGGAAGATAGTGAAAACTTCTATTGTCTAGCTGTTACTAGCATGTTTGATAAATGCCAATCCTTTTAGGGAGGAGATAATGGCAAGAGAAAAAAATATAAGAACAGTTTTTCCTCTCACTGGAAGGCCTTCTTGTGCTTATATGGCTACTCTGGGGAGATGAAATATCCACTAAGAAAGTAATGAACTTAAGGCTATAAGTTATCCCAAAGATACTATAGGTAGGCGGAGGTCAAGGTCAGAGAACGCCTGAGTGCTGAGAGTATTCTGTGAAAGAAATAGCGTATTTCTTGTCTGGTATTTCACAAACACATACCAGAAAAGCCTGGTGAATCATTATTGGCATGGACAATCAGAAGGATGCATCACTTATTTTACATACAACAGAGTATAATTACTTGGGTTGATGATAGATCCATCCCTATGTGGCAACGAACAGGTGCTACAACAGGCAACAAATAAACTGGGTGAAAACTGGTCTACAACTGTGCTTACCTCCAAGAGGGTAACTGCTCTGCCCTCTTCCCAATGCACAGATAGTCCTCTAGAGCAGAAGGAAAACTGTGAGTGCAAATAAACTTAGACTGGCTTTGCAAAAACAATATAATTGAATGCTATTGACAGAGATGATGATAGATGTGGGACTCAGTGACTCTTCATTCTTGACCATTTTATGTAACCTTGATATGTAATCAAGAGGGAGTATGTGATTACCTTATTTAATTACCAAGAATGGGATTGCCTGATGTTCTTGACATACACAAAAGAAAGGGAGCATCAGTAAGAGAAAAAAAAGATGGAAGAAACAAACACCAGCTCACTGAGAAAAGTAGTTTAAATGGCTTTTGAAAAACAGTGGAGGAATTAGATGAGGTCTTCATTGAGGAGTTATTAACAAACTTTGTACAGGATGGTTCAAATCATGGTAGGGTTGTTAGGGTCTTTACAGGCTTATTCTTAGCAGAAATTATTCCAGAAAATGTTATAATGTTACAGATACAGAATGTTACAGAAATGTAAGGCAATGAGATAGTGACCAAGGTCAGAAGGTAGACTGGGGAAGAAGTTAAAACAGCTGACTCATGACTCATGCACAGTGTTTACCGGGGGATATTCATCCCCTGGGTGAATTTTCCATTAAAAGTGACTTAATGTCCTTGCATTGTCTGGGAGTCTAGAAATATTAACAATATACTTTGATATATTTTAATTTTTAATGTCTAAGTATTTTATGTTCCTTATAAAATGGATTTTTATGTATTAATTGTGTATTCAGCACCTTGATAATTTTATTATTGGAATTATTTATAGTTTATTTCTGAAGTTCATATTTGCAAACATATTGTTAATGAGTAAGGATAGTTTTCTCTCTTCATTTCCAATTCTTATAGCTTTCTTTTTATTGCCTTGCTGTACTGGGATCTTCTTTACAGTATTAAATTGAAGAGGTGATGGCAGTTATCTCTGGCCTGTTCCTGAACTTAAAGCAAATGCTTTCAAAGCTTCATCAAGATATTGGCTGTAGATTTCTTTTTGTTTGTTTGTGTGTTTTGAGATACTATATATCATGTTAGAACATTCATTTTTAGCTCTAGTTTCCTAAGAATTTTAATACATTGATGTACTGAGTGGACATGGAATCTTATCAAACCTTTTTTTCTGTATCTGTTGAGATGATCTCAATAGATTGTTCTGGTTGATTTTCTTGTACTTAACCAACCTTGTATTCCTGGGATAAACTTTACCTTCCAATATATTGCTCAATTAGTTTTCTAACATTTTGATGAAGATTTTTGCATATATGTTCATGAATGAGTAACCTGTAATTTTCTGTTCTATTGCCTCAGTAGAATTTTGGTATAAAGGCTATACTGCCCTCATATATGGATGCTTGATTCCTGACAAAGATGAATGACACTGCAAAGTGGAAAGGAAAGAACAGTCTCTGTCATAAGCAAGACTGGGACAACCAAGTCATATGAAAAGATTATAAAAAAAAGAATAAAACTGGACCCCTACTTCATGCCATATACTAAAACAATGCCCAATACGATGCCTAAATGCAAAAACACCCACAACTATAAAGCATTTACAACAGAATATAAAAGAATATCTCCACTTGATCTTAGCCAAAAGGCCGAGAAGAGATATAAAAGAATATCTCAATAAGGTTTTGTACCCAACTCACAAATAGTGGCCTTAAACAAGAATGTTGCTACGTGAAAACTGAGAACATCAGTACCTCAAGACACTACGAAAGAGTAAAAAGGCAAGCAAGAATGAAAGAAGACATCTGCATTACATAAAACCTATAAATAAATAAAACTTTTAACTATATAAAGATCGCCTACAGATAAATGAGAAAAAGATCCAACTTAACAAAAATATGATAAAGATATAAACAGGTTATTTCACAGAAAAGGAAACTCCAAGGGCCAATATTCACATAAAAAGGTGCTCAGCCTCATTAATAATCACAGAAATGCAAATTTAAATTGCAATGAGGTGCTATAAGACCACCTGGAAAATTTTTTTAACGATAAGACAACGCCAACCAGAACTGTTATGTACAAAAAGTTCGTAACGGAATTGTTCATAATAGATTGGAAAACCCAAAATATGTCCATCAAGAACAGATCAGATAAATTGTGATATATTCATTAGTGGCTTTCTTTACAATAATAAACATGAATGAACTACGGTTAGACATAACATGAATGAACACTAAAAATAATGTTGAGCAAAACAAGCTAGACAAAAAGAATGCCTGACATATCATTTCATTTATTTAAAAATCAAAGTTTAGTAAACTAAACTATCTTAAATGGATGGCCATATAAGTGGCTAAAGTGTAAAGCAAACAAAGTGATTACCATCAAAGTCAGGACAGGAGTAACCTTAATCAGGATGGGCAGCATCTGACTAAAAAAGGGCAATACAGGTGCGTGGGATTCAAAAGTGAGGTAATATTCTATTTCTTATTATTTTGTGCATACTTATGCATATTATAACATTACTTATGGTTTATGAGCTTTTAATATGTATGTTATATTTCACACAAAAGTAAAAGAAAAGGATGCTTCCATCATATTTAGGTTTTATCAAAGAAATAGTTAATAAAATCCTTCTTAATAGAACTGCTGTAGTTGCTTACTATTTACTGAAATATTTATTAAGGCTCTAAGAATTACAAACACTTCAAAGGAAACAAAAAGTGAGCTTCTTAAAAGAGCAAAATGTTCCCATTGCCTAGAAATACCTTCGGAATGCTAATGCTGAAACAAGATGTGTTTTGTAAGAGGCCATCTGCTCAGGCTGTTTATTGTCTGCTACAAGTCATAATCCTACTTGCATCAGTAATTACTTGTTCAAATATAAATATAACAGGAAAGATTAAGGTTTCAGGCAATACACACACACACACACACACACACACACACACACACACACACACACACAAAGGCCATAATTCCCAGTAATTCTGTATTAAACAGCTCAACACAGATATCATTCACACAGATAACCTCTTTCATGGGACTGTTCGTCTTAATCACCACCTGATTTCCCATTCATGAAAAAAACTATACATTTTACTTACTTTTTCTCAAGTGGCTACTCACTAAACCTTTCTTCAGCAAAAAAGCATTCCAATGAATTCTATCTCTAGAATTACTTGCTCAAAAACTAGCATAGCTTTAATCTACAGAAATATAACATTGTAATAAAAAGGGTATTTTAAGTATGTCTCTTAACTAATCCAATAAGCACTGAAATCACCTATTTTTCTGAGTGAAAATTTTGTTAGGAAATAAGACAGGAAAGTATAGTTGTTCTAGCTGAAAAGTAGCAATTTAACTTTTATTTCATGATATAGGAACATGAGCAAGATTAATTCTTAGACTGAGCATGCAGAGATCAAAGACACAGTCCACACACTTAGGAACATGGTCTAAGGGAGACAGAACAGTAAACAGCATAGGGTACCACAGCAGCTTATATAAAAAGCCCTTAAGTGAGAGACATTTGAGTTTAACTAGGAAAAGACAGAGCACCCATGAAGACGTATATGGGTATGGGGATAAGGAAGTGCATACATCTTTGTGTGCACAAACTGCCTCTGTGTCTGTGTGTGTGTGTGTGTGTGTGTGTGTGTGTGTGTGTGTGTGAATGGAAGAGAAATGGCAAATTTGAAGAGCTATAAATAGTTCACAGTATGATTAGAGCAACAAAAGGTATATAGTGACAGGGTTGGGAGATAAAGGTGATATTAAAGAGTCTCGATTTTATTCCAAGACAATAAAGAGTCATTTCAGGATTTTTAAAATGGGAAACATAGGATCAAATGTGTAATGTACTTCTGCAAATGTGACTCAAAGACCTGGTCTAGGTCCAAAGAAGAGCATGGTCTAGTAGAGAAATGGACATGTAAGCAGCATAAAGTATGGTAGTTCATGCAATGAATACCTAGTCAAATAAGTGGCATTTAAAGTTTGTGACAAAATAATTATAAAGTTCCTCTAGAAGAATACATAAGTACTAGAGAAGGGCAGGGAGGGAATACCCTCATATAAAAATACACACGGTATATTACTTTGCTTTCATTTCACTATGACATCCAAGGGCAAATACTTCTCTTTTGTTCCCAAAGCAAACTGACAATAAATTAATATAAAATACAATAAAAAATTTATAAATGCATAAAGATTTTAGAAGGTGATATCAAAAGCAAAGATTCTGATAATTTCATGGGAGAAAAGGGGGGATTAAATTACATTGGTAAATCTGATGGATCCAGTGCTCAGTGCACCTATCAGAGAAAATTAGAGTGGAGGTAGAAGCCATTCTTCACAACACAAACTCCTCGAGTCAAGAGGTATACAAAGTGGAAGTAACAAGAGCCTGAAAAATCAATGGAAGAAAGGGAGCTTCCCCTCCAATCCCATCAGAGACAAAACATATACCAGTTACCTTTATTAAAAAAACCTAATTCTCCATTCATAAATGCAAATAAAAAAACAAGGATTCTCAAACATATGAGACAAAGGGCAGATTAAGTACATCTCATGAAAAATAAACACTACGAGGCTGATCATTTCAAATGCAGGGCCCAGACACAAAGCCAAAATAAAGCTACTCAACGAATTGCATCCCTCCCGAATGTATCATTTGTGATTACAGATGTGCAGCTGTGGAATTACTAACATTGAGAACATTTATTGTTTAAAACGAGAAATAACTCAACTTCTAATACGATGAAAAAAAAAGATGAAAAGAATCATCTGGATTCAAGCAGAGACAATGGGTTTTCAGGTTTGATGATGATTTACCTGGCTTTCATGTTCAATGTTCTGGGTCTTGAAAGTTCATGAATTTATGAATTCATTCATTAAATAAGTATTTAAGTTGAATACCTATTATGTGTCATGTTACCCTTCCAGGTGGTTGGGACACATCAATGAACAAAACAGAGAAAAATTCCTGTCTAACCTTGAGGAGCTGATACTCTGGTAAGCTTCCATTTCTATGTATTTCATCTCCTGTGACCTAAGGCTTTAAAAAGCCTTACCAAAATATCGATAGTGATCTCTCATACTAGGATCACAGGTAATCTTAGTTTCTTTTTTATCCTCTCTTATGTGTTCCCAACACAAAATACATCCTTCCCCCACTGCCCCTTTCCTTTTTACTTAAAGGGGAGGAAAATTGAGCAGGGAAATCAGTCTGGCTCTCCTGGAGACAATGGATGACAGCTGCTGGGAGGCAAAGAGGAAGTACAAATAACCAAGCCAGTTACATGCAGCTGTATTAATTTAGGTGAGAAAAGTAAAAATGTGAATTAAGACAGATTTAAGAACCTCAATGGCAGACAAGGGATGGATCGAGACACATTGGGGATTCTTTTTTTTTTTTTTTTTTTATTTTTGGGACAGAGAGAGACAGAGCATGAACGGGGGAGGGGCAGAGAGAGAGGGAGACACAGAATCGGAAACAGGCTCCAGGCTCCGAGCCATCAGCCCAGAGCCTGACGCGGGGCTCGAACTCACGGACCGCGAGATCGTGACCTGGCTGAAGTCGGACGCTTAACCGACTGCGCCACCCAGGCGCCCCCATTGGGGATTCTTAATCAACAGGACTCTTTCCAATAGGTATGTTGGTAAAAAAGAAGCAAAGGTCAAGTATGAATCCTAGGTTTACAATTTTTACGTGTGAGAAAAGAGTCAATGCAGGTCTATTCCCTTAGTTCTTACTTATCTCTGTAACCATAGCAGTAATTCTCGGCCAAACTCTAACAAAACAACTGAACATTCACATAGTTACTGGGTAATGATACTATTCTATATGCGCAAAGCCATGGACCAAGCTAAACAAGGATGACAGCATGTTTAAAACAAACATGAATGTTCCTGATGGGCACCTGGTGTCTGACATGCATGTACACCATGGCGGGTCACATAGCAGGTGCTCGTGTGATCAGCTCTTTTTGAGAACTACAGACTCTAAGACTCAAGCAAAATTCCTTGGGTAGAGACATCTCACATGTGTCTTTGAGTTTTGCATCCAGAGAGAAAAGTACATTTTGTGTGACTCTTGCAAAGAAAGGATTACCTGGGAGCCTGTACATGACTTATAACTGATAGATATCTTTTTCTTGCTGTCCCTGGACTGTGGCTTTTGCTGTAACAAATCTTAGCTGTGGATACAACTTTATATTAAGCTTTGTTCTTCCAGTGAACCACTGAACTAGCGGGTAGTTGTGAGAGCCCAAGCCAGGAGCACTGAGTGGACAGGAAATTAAGGGTTTAGTGGGGTGGGATAAGAAATGAATTTAGTTTCCTTGTAAAGTGTCTTGATCACGTTCACTACCTTTAGTAGAATTCTGGTTTTTTTTTTTTTTAGCAGCAAATATGTTTTTCACCATTTCAGCCTCATCAGCAGTTCAAAGTTCTCTTCAGCTTTAACTTACTCTTCTATGTTATTTCCATGAAATTTAGAAACAAAATATGAAGGAACATCCCTTACTTCAAGAATTTTTCCTGGTACATTTTGTGATCTTGTTCCAAATCTGACATAGTGGGGTCACCACTATCTTCAAAATCATTATGTTAAATTTGTTCTTCTCAAAGACCTGTACTAAGCATCTACTGTGATTCAGACATTTTGCTAGGTGTTAGGGATAAAAAGATTGAGAAGATATAGCTCCCATCCTAGAATCTAGAGGACACTTACATAAACACGACAACAGATCAAATATTCTCTAGGCTTTTCTTAATGTTTCATTTCTAACAGTATTCTAGATACAGGCAATATAAAAGATTGCATCTTTAATGTCACAGTGAGATTGAAAGTATTGCACTGCAGCTGTACGATGGATCAGCCTTCTCATGAAAGCTCCTCTGCAATAACATTCAGCGTCTGAATAATGAGCTATTCCATGGCTGAGGCAATGAGAAGCCAAAGGCAGCCGGGGTAATGGTAAAAGTATTACCAGAAGCTACCCCTTCTTCCTGAGGGCGAACACAGCATACGACTGTCTGCCACTGAATAGCTTTCCTATCCTTAGGTAAGTTTGTTTCTAAAATGATCATTCACTGCAGAGTTTCAAGTATGACAGTACAGATAAGAAACAATTTCTCATTTCCTCCATGTATCACTTTGAGTTCTATTTGCCCCTGTAATGTAACAGCTCTGAAAACCTATATTTGATTTTATTCAAGTCTGCAACCTCAAAACTGCAAGCCTAACCTTAAGCCCTAATATATACATATATCTATATATTACATATAAGCCCTAATATGTATGTCAGTTTACATTAAAATCAATATTTACTCCATTCTAAACTCATTTCTTTAAAACATGAGGTCTCTCTTTTAAATTAAAAAAAAAAGAGAGATACAAATTATTTTATCATTTTGAACACAATTCAAGGACTGTAAACTAAGTATATTTAAAAGTCATGAAAAATGCATTTACAAGTGTCTCTCTGACTCTTAACAACTGAGAGCAAACTGAGGGTTGATGGGGGTGGGAGGGAGGGGAGGGTGGGTGATGGGTATTGAGGAGGGCACCTTTTGGGATGAGTACTGGGTGTTGTATGGAAACCAATTTGACAATAAATTTCATATATTGAATAAATAAATAAATAAATAAAAGTGTCTCTCTTTTAGAATTTAAAGTACTTTTTTATAGATGTAAGCTTACAGAGTTTTACAGAAATTCTGCTGTGTACACATTTCTGACAAAGAAGCCTCAGAAGAGCCAAAGACAACTCGCAGCCTGCTAACTGGAAGAGCTGTTTTCACTGACTGATGATAGTTCCAGAAAGCCTCAATATACAACACAGACAAATATAAGAGAAGTTGCGAGTAGATTTCAAGGAAAGAGAGTCCGTGCAGAAAAAAAACTGGCCAAATCTGGAAGTTTTATGGCACAGAAGAGTAGAGACTGTGAAAAAATGTAGAAAAGAGAGCTATCATATTTTGGGGGGACAACTACAATAAATGATTATTTTTATTTATTATTATAATATTATTATTATGTTTTTAGATTCTATTTTTTCAAGCATCTCTACACCCAATGTGGGGCTCAAACCTACAACCCTGAGATCAAGGGCCACATGCTCCACTGACTGAACTGAACCCCAAATGATTATTTTAGGCACCCCAAATGATTATTTTAGAAACATAACCAACAAACATAAAATATTATTTGGGGCACTGGTGCCAAGCTAAATATACCACTATTACTACTAACTAATATGATTACAATCACTGCTAAAATTTAATAAGCAGTCACATGCCAGACACTTTGCAAAGCACCATAAATGGATTCAATCCTTGTAACAGTCTTAGGAGATAGATATCACCATCAACCTCATTTTATAAATGAAGAAACCAGAGACTAAAGAAGTTAAGTACTTTTCCCATTATCATGTAGCTAGTTAATCAAAAAGCCAAAATCAGAAATCAAGTCATGTGATTACAGATGCTGAGAGGAATATGCTATACTCCTCTTCAACTGGTAGAATAATGAGCCAGTAAATTGTGGGAATATTAACAGTAAACTGTTTCCTGCATATCCTTTTAGAGAGACATTCACAAACAGAAGAACAGAAGTTATTTCACCCAAGTATAAATTTCAAATTTTTAAATGGAAGACAAGGGAGAGATGCTTATAGACACTATGGAAGTAACTTTTTCACAATATAAAACAGGCAATGGATAATATCTCTGAAGAAATGGTATAATGTTGGCTTATCCAAAACAGAACTAATCTAAAGCAAAAAGGTTGGATTTTCACACTCTACAGATTCTTTTTTAAAATTTTTTTGAGAGAGCGAGTGCACACACGAGTGGGGGACGGGCAGAGAGGGAGAGAGAGAATCCCAAGTAGGCTCCATGCTGTCAGCACAGAGCCTGACATGGGACTCAAACTCATGAACCATGAGACATATCATGACCTGAGCTGAAATCAAGAGTGGGATGCTTAACTGACTGAGGTACCCAGGTATCCCTCAAACTCTACAGATTCTAAGTAAAGCAAACTATTGACTGCAACTAACACATGCCCTGTAAGTAGTTAAAGGGAGATACAGCACAGTAAATTGACTGTGAGAATGAAGATGGAGTTGGGCTGCCTGGGAGCTAATCCTGGCTCCACTACAAATAAGGAGAGTAACTTAATCTCTGTGCCTCAATTTCTTAATCTCTATAATAAGGATAATAATATATTGTAATTATATCTACTGCAAAAGAAATTCAATAGAGAGTACTAAATTAACGTTAGCAATTTTTATTGTTAAAATGAAGCACCTAAAATTGAGTACTAAGTTATTTTCAATAAATGCTCTTATGCAAAAGTTCCACACACAGCAGCACCACATTTTATACACAATGAATATGAATATAATCACTACATAAAGATATTTCTAAAAAGTCAGTAGGAATTTTATGTGAAATAAAATGAAACAAAACAAAACAAAATAAAATGAGTGTTATTACTATCCTTTTCCTTTTCTTCCATAAAGAAATTAAAATGAGAACACATCTAGTCTCACTTCATAGAAATTAAAAATGACAAGTAAATGGACATGATCTTTTACAAGATAAAGCTTCTAATAGAAATGTCTTATGAGGGTGCCTGAGTGGCTCAGTCGGGTGAACATCCAACTCTTGATTTCGGCTCAGGTCATGATTTCACAGTTGTGGGGTCAAACCCCGGGTGGGGCTCTGCACCAGGCATAGAGCCTACTTGAGATGCTCTCTCCCTTTCCCCCTCCCCCATTTGCACTTCCTCTCTCAAAAAAAAAAAAAAAAAGAAGGAAAGAAATATCTGACCATAATCTTACTATCCACAATAAATGTTTGATAATTCTTCTAAAACAGTATCTTCTTTAGTGTTTTTCATATTTGTTTGTATGGCAAAGCACAAGCAAGTGTAGGTACTCTTTATGGAACCTCAAAAATGATGAAGATGTCCATATGGTACCATAAGAACTAGGAAAAACTTTACCAGATTACAGAGTTGCGACACATATGCACATTCTCCAATATGAAAATCATAACCACAGAGGCGCCTGAGTGGTTCAGTGGGTTAGGCATCCAACTCTTGATTTAGGCTGAGGTCATGATCCCAGGGTTGTGGGATGGAGCCCCATGTCAGGCTCTGTGCTGACAGTGCAGAGCCTGTTTAAGATTATCCCTCTCCCTCTCCCTCTCTCTCTGCTCCACCCCTGCTCTCTCTCTCCCTCTCTCTCTCTCTCTCAAATAAATGAACTTAAAAAAAAAGAAAATCATAACCACAAACCTAGATCTATGAAAAATCTAAGCAAGATCAATGTAATGTTTTCATTAACATTAATTTGGCGCTTGTTAATAATAATAATAGTAGGTAACTTTCAAATACCTATTATGTGCCAAGCAATGTGCCAAAGAGGTATTTATATGTATATCTCACTTCTAACTGGTAAGTGAGACAGTACAGATTCAAACCAATCCTGACTCAAACCTTATACTCTTAACCACAACACTATACTTCTACATTATGCAATAATATCTAAAAACTTAAACATCTTAATTATACTTAAGATGTTTATGTATATTTTATGCTAACAAGGAAGAATTAACATTAATCAATTTTAAAAACAGAACATAAGTATCAATGGGAGGACCACTTAAGAACTTGGGCATTAAATGTATGCATGGTGATTAGAGTTAATAATATTGTATTTATATACTTGAAGGTTGCTAAGAGCATAGCTCTTAAATATTCTCACCACAAAAAAAAAAAAAGAAATGGTAATTATGTGATGCAATTGAAGGGTTAGCTAACGCTATGGTGATAATTATACTAATACATAAAAATATCAATGCAACACAATGTGTATCTTAAACTAATACAATGCTATGTGTCAATTATATCTCAATAAAGCTGGGGGGAAAAGAGAATTACTGAGAAGCTCCTATTAGTGATTTACTCTGAAAATTACTCCTAAGTTCCAAATGTAAGGTGCTTTTAAGTACACAGCTAAAGATATCTAGTTCTACAAGCTGTAGTTCGAATAAAGGCCTTCTTACTATGACATAAGCCAGTCATAAAAATCAATCCTTGATTGATTAACCTAACTCCTCAGAAGTAGGAGATACTCTACTTATTTTAATTTTGAGGCACAAAGGTTAGTGCTATAAAAAAGGATACCCCTTAGTCTTTAGTCTGATTGATATTTGCTAAAGGAAACATAACTGAAATATTCAGTTTTGTAGTCTTCTAACAATTACTACGCTTATGTCAATAATTTCTAATTTTGTATTATTATTTTGGTTTAATTTTTTTTTTTTTTTTTTTTTTGAGAGAGAGAGAAAGGAAGAGAAATCATGTGCGGGCACAAATGGGGGAGATGGGCAGAGGAAGAGAATCTTAAGCAGGCTCCACGCTAGGTGCAGAGCTCAATGGGGAGCACTATCCCATGACCCTGGGATCATGACCTGAGCCAATATCAAGAGTTGGACGCTCAACGGACCAAACCACCCAGGCACCCCTCTAATTCTGTATTATTATAATTAGCATATTTATAGCTATAACTGGAAAGACAGGAAATTATATAAAAGTAATTCCCATCAACGAGAACTGTGAAGAGATTATTCATAGTTTAAACATGTCTGGCTCAATATAACCTAAAATCCTATTATTTTGGAATGAATTTTTACTAAAAGACAAATGTCTTGAGTCTGCATTAGACAGCTATTAAAGACAAGAAGACCTGTTAATCATCATGTTTAAAAATAATCTTAAATCAAGCCTCAAAATACATCTACCTTATGATATCCATTGCCTGGTAAAGTATTTCAGATTGATCAACTCCAAGAACCTTCTTTGCCCCAGCTTTAGCTGCAAACATAGAGAGAATTCCAGTTCCACAACCAACATCCAAAACTACCTGGTAAAATAAAAAAAACAGGTATTATTGAAAAGGTCTAATATTTTTTTTTTAATTTTTTTTTTCAACGTTTTTAATTTATTTTTGGGACAGAGAGAGACAGAGCATGAACGGGGGAGGGGCAGAGAGAGAGGGAGACACAGAATCGGAAACAGGCTCCAGGCTCCGAGCCATCAGCCCAGAGCCTGACGCGGGGCTCGAACTCACAGACCGTGAGATCGTGACCTGGCTGAAGTCGGACGCTTAACCGACTGCGCCACCCGGGCGCCCCGATAGGTCTAATATTTTAAGTTCTAATCACATATTATGATGTTTCTGGCAAGTAATTGATCACAATATTTTTTTGAAAATTTTAAAATGTTTTTTATGTATTTTTGAGAGACAGAGAGACAGAGAGCAAGCAGGGGAGGGGCAGAGGGCCAGGGAGACAGAATCCAAAACAGGCTTCAGGCTCTGAGCTGTCAGCAAAGAGCCCAACAAGGGGCCTGAACTCGTGAACTGTGAGATCATGACCTGAGCTGAAGCTTAACTGACTGAGCCACCCAGACACCCCAATTGATCACAGTATTTTAAAATTTTACTGATCAATTATGGTAGTGATTTCTATTTGAAGAAGCTGAAGATATCACTACAATGAGTTGTTTTAAATTCTTCTTCTTTTTTTAAACATAAGCTCTATGCCCAGCATGGGGCTTGAGCTTATGACCCCAAGATCAAGAGTCCTATGCTTTACCGACTGAGCTAGCCAGGTACATACACCAAGTTGTTTGCACCCCAACTTGTTTTAAATTCCTAACAGTCTTTTTGGCCATACTGGCCATATTCTGCTACAATCAGATGCAACAATGTAAATTAAGAGATGTTTTACACAAAATAAGCAATTTCTACAGACTTAACAGGGAAGTATTCTCTATTTTTTTTTACAAACTTTTTTTTTACATTTATTTATTTTTGAGAGACAGAGAGAGATAGAGCACAAGCGGGAGAGGGGCAGAGAGAGAATGAGACACAGAATCTGAAGCAGGCTCCAGGCTCTGAGCTGTCAGCACATAGCCCAACGTGGGGCTCGCTCACAAACTGTGAGATCATGACCTGACTTGAAGTCGGTCGCTTAACTGACTGAGCTACCCAGGTGCACCATAATATTCTCTATTTTTAATTTCCCCATTGCATGCATGCTCTAATTTAGGCTTAGTAGTTCTAAACTGTAGCAGAAATAAATTTCTCCAAGTTTGAGAGACAAGAATTAAGTTTAGCAGGAGAGCATCATCCAATACAACTAAAAAATGCTTATAAAAGAATCCTAGATGTAGAATATTGCCATACCCCCTCCATTTCCAAAATTAAATATTCAACTCACTTAAATAATACAGGTACAATAAAAACAAACTGGCTTCTAGAATTCAGCCATTTAAGAATATAAGTTTTTAAAAATAATACTCATTATCAATGGTGAAGGTAAAAAGAATCAAAGTTTAAGATGATGTTGGGGACAGGTAAAAAGCAATTATTTCCAAATCAAGAATTGCATGCTATTTCCAATATAGTATAGTGAAACCTGCCCCATTCAAAGTAAAAAACAAAAACAAATTACTGAGGAAACATATTAAACAAAATAGTCAGAGATACAGTATTTTCTGTGAAATGACTGCAATCTGCACTGCCTTAAATCTTTCAATATCAATGGCCTAAACTCCTATGTACTTATCTCAAAAAATGAAATTATTTCAGTATTCTCCTATAAATATTTGCTGAGCATCACTAAGTGCAATCATGATCACAGTGATGGGGTACAGCAACAAACAAGACCAAGTTTCTGTCTTAATGGAGCTACAGACAATGAATAAATAAATACAAAATAAGGTTAGCCAGTAGTGTTATAAAGAAAAATCAAGCCCCGGAATAGAAGTTAGAGCAGAGAAGAGGGGATACATACTTTAACCATTTTAAATAGGTCTGTGAATACACCTCTGATATATGTGGGCTGAGAACTGAATGAAATAAAGGAATATGCCATGTAGAGATCTGGAGGAGTTTCTTCTAAGCAGTGGAGGATATTAACAGCAAAACACAAGATTCCAGGCAAAGCAAGAAGACCAATGTGGCTGAGCTGGGTGAGAAAAGGTTGCTCGATAGTGAGGTAAAGGTTAAGCAGAGGCCAGATCACACAGAACCTTTGGATTTTATTCTGAGTAATGGGAAGCTACCGTAAGAACAACAGAACTAGAATTAAAAATCTATCAAACTGTTCAACATTACTTTATTCTTCAGGTTGGTAATATAGGCCACATAGTTTAACATCAAAAACTGTATTTCTTATTTATCCTTCAAGAGAATTTTCGTGTAAAGATGATGTAACACATTTTTTCCGTCCCTTTTTTACATAAACAGAAGCATATTATGCCACTGCACTTGCTACACACTGCTTTTTGTATTTAGCAATGTAATGTAGGGATCTTTCCGTATCAGTTTACAGAACTTCTTTCTCTCGTATGGGTGTAAAGGATTCTGTATTATGGCTATACCATAATCTAGTGATTTAGTTCTCTGATAGACATTTAGGTATTTGAAATTTTGCTATGACAATCATTACTGTAAATATAGCTTTATATCTAACCCCATTCACACATGAGTAAATCTACAGAATACATTTCTAGAAGTGAAAATACTGTGTCAAGAGAGAATATACATATTTATAATTGTGTCAGATATGACCAAACTACCTTCCATAGGGCAGTTCTGCTCATGAGGGCCCTAACCAGCAATGTTTAAGTGTTGATATCCTTACAGGTGAGACTAGCCTATGGACCATATGATCAAACTTTTGGCTTTTTGCCAATCTTGCAAGTACGAAATTATGATACACTGGCATAGTTATAACATGCATTTCCATTATCATGAGGTTTAGCATCATTCCTTATGTTGTAGAGCCATCTGTAGTTCTTTTTACGTAAAGTATCTACTTATATTCTTTATTTTTCCAGTGAGCTGTCTTTTTCTTATGAAATTTTGAATCAAAATTTTCTTATCAAATAACAGTTCTTTGTAAGTGAAGAAGATGACACCTCTATAATATAACCTGCAAGGTTTCTCTCAGCATATATTTTTGTGTTTCGATTCTGCTTATAGTGATTTTGGCTATGCAGAAATTCTTTACTTACAGTGAAACTCATTAATCATTTCTTTTATGGCTTCCTGCTGGATTTTGATTATAATTAGACTGACCTTCCCCATATTCTCTCCTATTTCATTCTATTTTATCCTCATACATTCTCTTCTAGTACATTTATGGTTTCATTAATATACTTTTTTTTTAGTTTATTTAGTTTTGAGGATGGTATTAGAAGATCTTTTTTTTTTTGTACATGAATGTTCATTAACAACTTTATTTTTAAAACCCAAAAACTAAAACAAAATCTTAAATTTTCATCAACAAGTGAATGGATTAAAAAATGATTATATATGTACACAAGGGCATACAATCTTTTTCTGTAAAGAGACGAATAAAACATATTTTCAGTGTTCTGGGCCATATAGTCTCTACTCAGTTCTGCTGTTGTAGCATGAAAGTGACTATAAACAATAATACAAGCAGATAGGGATGGTCAGATTTGGCCAACAACAAGCTGAAGTTGGCCAACTGAATTGCCAAGGCTGGATGTATATACAATGAACTGCTACTCAGCAATAAAAAGAAACACACTACTGATGCATGTAATAACATGGATTAATCTTAATTATGCTGAATAAAAAAGAAAACATACTATATAATTTCATTTATAAAATCCTACACTTCGTAAACCAATCTATAGTGACATAAGGTTTATCAATGGTAATTGTAGCTTGGTTAAAAAAATTACTTAGATATGGTTCCTTCAGTTCTTTCAACATATTTACAATATTTGATTTAAAGTCTTTGGTAAACCCAACATCTGGGACAGTTTTTTTTTAAATATAATTTATTGTCAAATTGGCTTACATACAACACCCAGTGCTCATCCTAACAATTGCCCTCATCAATGCCCATCACCCACTTTCCCCTCCCCCTCACCCCCCATCAACCCTGTTTGTTCTCTGTATTTAAAAGTCTCTTATGGTTTGCCTCCTTCCCTCTCTGTAACTATTGTTTTTTCCCCTTCCCTTCCCCCATGGTCTTGTTAAGTTTCTCAAGATCCACATATGAGTAAAAACACATGGTATCTGTCTTTCTCTGACTTATTTCTTTTAGCATGACACCCTCCAATTCCATCCACATTGCTGCAAATGGCATGACTTTCTTCTTTCTCATTGCCAAGTAGTATTCCATTGTATATATAAACCACATCTTTACCCATACGTCAGTTGATGGAGGCTCTTCCACAATTTAGGCTCTTTCCACAATTTGGTTATTGTTGAAAGTGCTGCTGTAAACATTGAAGTACAAGTGCCCCTATGCATCAGCACTCCTGTATCCCCTGGGTAAATTCCTAGCAGTGTTATTGCTGGGTCATACGGTAGATCTACTTTTAATTTTTTGAGGAATCTCCACACTGTTTCCCAGAGCGGTTGCACTAGTTTGCATTCCCACCAACAGCGCAAGAGGATTCCCATTTCTCCACATCCTAGAAGCGAGGATTTGGGGGAGGTAATTAGGTCATCAGGGCAAAGCCCTCGTGAAAGGAATTAGTACCCTCATAAAAGGGGCCCAGAAGATTCCTCTCTGGAGGAGGAAGGCATGTCTATGCCTGTGGTGAACTACAACACAAACCTTCACCACAATCAGTTAGTGCCATGATTCTGGATTTCCCAGACTTTTCACTGTGAAAAATCAATTTAAAAATTTTTAATTATAAGTCACTAAGTTCATGGTATTTTTGTTGTAGCAACCCAAATTCACAGGGATCTTGAACATTAAGTAAAATTTCTGTACATACTTTGGTCTACTTTTGGATTTTTATTTTGCTCCATTAATTTATATAATCATGTGCCAGTAACCATTGTAATTACAGAAGCTTTACAGAATGTTTTAGTATCTAAAAAGGTTGGTCCACTCTCTAGTCCATGCTCACTGCAAAATTTTTTTCACAATGTTTCTGGAAAATTTTGTATATTTATTTTTTCATAAGAACAAGAGAATCAACTTATCTAGGCTTTTTAAAAAGTCTTAGTATTTTTCTGGGGATTGAACTAAAGTTATAAGTTGATACAGGGAAAATGGATAATTTTGAGTTTCCCTATTTAAGAAGATGGTAAAATTTTCAATTTGTTTAAATCATCTATCATATTCTTCAGGTTTAAAAAAAAAATTCTTTTTCATGTAAGTCCTACACGTTATTTAAGTTTGTTCCTATGCGTTTTATCTTCTATATTGTTTACTATTGTAAGTGGAGTCCTTCAATCCATTATGTCTTGAAAATATAATTTACAGAACTGACTCCAGAAGAGAGAAAATCTATTAAACAGCCTGATTTCTATTGAAGAAATAAAGTTGTTGAAAGGCTACCACTGTGTCTCCTATCCTGTGCCCCTCCAAGAAGGACAAGGCCCGGATGCTTTCATAGGGACAATTTGTTTCCTGCACATGTGGCCTGTCTGAGAGAGTCAACATATTTTAAGGTAAGTACTTTTACATACAAAAAAAGTTAAGAATTTTAAGACAGAAACTATGTATCATTGCAAACAAAAAGGAAACATTTTGTTATGTTACCAATAAAATGTGTTAACCATATCAGCAAGAAAATATTGTAATAGATAGTATGTATGCTTAGAGTATGGTTATGGTACATTATTTTGAAATATTATATGGCTAAAATAAAAATGGAAAAATATATACAACACAATCGTAAGTGATAAGTTTCCAGAAACTTTCACTGAAATAAGATATCTGCAAAATTAAAAAATTAAACCTAAATGGTCAGTGTGGAATTTAGATATTTGATACTATAATATTTGGCAAAGGTGACTGGGAATATCAGCACTCACATACTGTTTATGGAAAGACAAGCTGGCAGCACTAACTCCATCCAAGGTATAAATTACCTTTTTTTTAAAAAGTAATTTATTTATTTATTTTCATATAAATAGAGAGACCACACAAGTGGGGGAGGGGCAGAGAGAGAGAGGAAGAGAGAAAATCCCAAGCAGGCCCCACTGCACACTGAGCCTGACACAGGGCTCAACCTCAGGACTGTGAGATCATGACCTGAGCCAAAATCAAGAGTCAGATGCTTAATTGACTGAACCACCCATGCACTCAATAAATTACTTTTTTGACCCAGGAAGTCCACTGTTAGGATTTTATCTTATTACCGGACTCTCACATGTATTTTATATTTTTATATGCATTGTTTCTAATATTAAAAATTAAAACTTACAGACATTCTTACATTGGACAAATGAGCCATTAAAAGAATGATAAGGAATCATCTCTAAGAAAAGTTGCTGAGTAAGAAAGCTAACAGAGAAGAATATATGTCATATACTTCAATTAGAGTATGTGTTCTTTTGTAACATGTACATATATACATACACACACATATATATAATTTGTATACATATGCATATATATAAGAGTCTTATTCAGTCCTCATCTTGCACATGAGGAAAGTGAGAGAGCTTTAGAGAGAGAAGGTAATAGGTCCCAGATAATATAGCTGGTAATTTGTAAAGCTGGCATGCAAACAAAGGTCAATCTGCTTCTAAAGCATATATTTAAAATATGCTTTTAATTATACATTAATGATATGTTACATCTAGCTCAAAATTAGGTAATTAGGTAAGAAACTAAAACTTAACAGAATCAAAGGAAGGCAGAAATGATAAACCAGCATTATTTTATAAAATAATGAAGTAATTTGAGTCACTTCTTCTAAAAAAAAAAAAAAAAAAGTAAGAAAGAAAGAAAAAAAGAAAGTGAATCTATTTAACTGTGGATAATAACCAAAAGCATAGAGAAGGCACCTAACTGTGAATTTCTTCAATGTACTGCAAATAGAAATTAATTATGAGTGGGTGATAACACGGTTAAATGCCACCCAACGTTAAATTAAATCTGAGAAACCATATGGCCTCCACAGGAGCTTTGTGAATCGAAACCATATTCAGAAAGAAATGAAGGAGGGGCAGTGCCTGGGTGGCTCAGTCGGTTGAGCTTCCAACTCTTGATTTTGGCTCCGGTGGATCACAATTTCACGGTTGGCTGGATCGAGCCCCGCAGTCGGGCTCTGCACTGACAGTGCAAAGCCTGCTTGGGATTTTCTCTCCACCCCCCTCTCTCTGCTCCTCCCCTGCTCGTGTGCACACACATTCTCTCTCAAAATAAATAAACTTAAAAAAAAAAAAAGAAACCAAGGAAAGGAAGCAGGAAGCGAGGGATGGAGGAAGAAGAGAAGGAAAGGCAGAAGAAACAGTTTTAAATATTAGTACTTTTTTGAAAAATAAATCTCTACTATGCACTACGTAATATAATATAGAAGCTAGTGTATGAAGTTTGACTACCTGATGAGAAATAAAAGCAAATAAAAACAATGATAATAAAACTCAGGTAAACAAGTCATTTCATAAATTTTTAAAAAGAATTAAGTAATTTTCTGTCATGGCACACAGAAATCATATAACCTATATATAAAAGATAATGTGAACTAAAGCATAACTAATGCATCTCACCCTAATTACTCATTCTAACATAATGGTGTTTTAAGTGTAGTGGCACAGGGTTAAAGGCACTCAACAAGGAGTAAGTTGTTTTTGTTTTAGTTGCCTGTGTTAGGGCAAGTCAATTAACCTACTAACCTCAAATACCTACATGTGCAAAAGAAGATAAATATTTGCCCTGCCCAGTTACAAGTTATTGTATACTAATAATGAGACAACATGTTTGAAAGCAATCTATAAATTATCAAGTGCTATTTAAATATATGGTAGTATATTTTCTAATTCTGTAGCCATAACATAATACAGTATCCCACATCATCTAAAAATATGAAAGCTCTAGATTATTTAATATTAATAATTACAGAAGATTAAACCCTGAAAGTGTTTTAGGGAATTAAAAATTGATAGGTATAATATTTTACATTATAATACATGTTTGAGAAGTCGTAAGTGCCAAGCAAAACTAATAACACATAGATAACTTACATGAAAGCATTTTAGACAAAGTGCTAAGGAAAAGTGCTCCCAACTTATTTATTAGCTGTTTCCTGACTTTGGCAGAGTTAATGTCTTCAGTCAGAACAGTAAGTAAAACACAAAATAACTGAAACATTATTATTTTCCACAGGCATGTATTTTGTCTGAAAATGTATAAAATATACACAAAACTTTTTTTTTTTTTTTTTTTTTAAGATTTTTCATTTATTTTTATGGAGACAGCATGAGACAGCAGGGGAGGAGCAGCCAGAATAGAGAATATCAAGCAGAGTCTGCACTGCCAGCACAGAGCCCGACGCAGGGCTCGGGGCTTGAAATCACAAACCATGAGATCATGACCTGAGCCAAGATCAACTGTCAGATACTTAACTGACTGAGCCACCCAGACACCCCCTATACGTAACATTTCTATAATACTGTTGCAAACAAAAAACTAGAAGCAGAAAGTAACTATGTATATAAATTGATAAATCTAGTAAGATGTATTCTATATACACAGAAATATTCAGAATTATTTAATTTCTCAATGATTAATCTTCTGATTACAAATATTTGCGCTTTCTCGGGGTGCCTGGGTGGCTCAGTCGATTAAGCGTCCAACTTTGGCTCAGGTCGTGATCTTGCGGTCTGTGAGTTTGAGTCCCGTGTCAGGCTCTGTGCTGACAGCTCATAACCTGGAGCCGTCTTCAGATTCTGTGTCTCCCTCTCTCTCTGCCCCTCCCCCACTCATGCTCGTGCGCTCTCTCTCTCTCTCTCAAAAATAAACATTAAAAAAAAATTAAAAAAAAAATTTGTGCCTTTTCAGTATATTCTTACATATTATAGGACAAAAGTCTATTCAGAAGCATACTGAAAAAGAAACTTCAACTTAATTTTACTTAATGAATTCATATTGTATTCATATCAAAAAGTATTAAGAAAAGATGGCTCAAAGACCATGATTTTACAATTAAAAAAAATCATAAAAGTTTTGAACCAGAGGGGTTAAAATGATTTCATTTTACAGATGAGGCCTAAAGAGATCCACTGCTTGTCTAAAATTATTATATATCTGCTTCCTGAGAAGCCAAGCAGGATTAAAAATGCCCAGACCAGTACATGCCTAATTTCTCCACAACATATTAATGAAAAAATAAAATAAAAATCTGGACATAATCTAACTATAAATATAAAGTGAAAATTTTAATGGTAATATATTTGTTTCGCTGGAAACAAAGTCGGTTTTTAGACATGTAAGATAAAATGTTCCAGCACTTGGGTATAAATGTAAGAGCCAACTATAAAAAAATTCTTAGTCTCTGCTGTAATAACATATAAAAAGCATACAAAAAAGCTGAATACAAAGAACTGATAAAAACTAAGATTTTAAAAATGAAATCACCTATTTATCTATAGAGGGGGATCAGCAAATACAAAGAAACACATACCATCATAAACCTCTCATGTTAGGTAATGCTTTGTTGGCCAAGAGAGCAGAGTACCATATAAATTTCAGCTGTCGGGGCACCTGGGTAGCTCAGTCGGTTAAGCCTCCAACTTCTGTTCAGGTCATGATCTCGCAGTTTGTGGGTTTGAGCCCCATGTCAGGGGCTGTGCTGATAGCTGTCTGTGCTGACAGCTCAGAGCCTGAAGCCTGCTTCAGATTCTGTGTTTCCCTCTCTCTCTTCCCCTCCCCAGCTCATGCTCTATCTCCAAAATAAACATTAAAATTAAAAAAAAACAAAACAAATTTCAGTTAACTCAGCTAAGTCATAAGTGAAACACTGCTCTTGGGAAATAGATATGGAAAATGAAAAGCCTATCCATATTATATTCCAAAGAATATAAGAATCAAGGAAAGAAATTTTTCAAAATATAAAAACTGTTATTCATTGCTGCAATATCATGTGAAGCTTATGAAAGAGATTGGAGAAGTACCTTCTAAAGTGAAGGTGAAGAAGGAATTATGAAAAGCTGATACGTAATCAATACACATGTTCTTGATGTGGAAAGAGTGGAGGAAATTCCCAAAGATATACATGTGGCAGAGATGATATTTGACTAAATTAGTGGACTAATTTCCAATAAGGAAGAACAGAAAACCTGAACTTTTAGGTCAACATGCCATCGTAGAAAGGGAGGGAAGGAGGAGGTGAAGTGAAGAAGAAAAAATGAACACAATTCACAGGGAGGAAAAATAAATGACACAAATTTCAAACAGACACACACACACACACTGTGTGAAATTTCATCTTTGACATAACCTGAAAGAGTATTAAGACTAATGGTAAGATATAACGTGTCTCATAAAGGAGTAAATGAGATCTGAAAAGAAAGCACGTAAGTCCTACCTTACAATATTTGCCCCTACTTATTAATAACTTCCTAAAATTATTATTTTTTAACTAATTAACACAAACTAGAGTAATCATTAAAAGTACACTTTGGTATGGGGCTTATCTGATACATTGGAAATTCATAGGCATCATAGTAAATCAAAAATATGGTTTCAGCAACATAATCTGGATAAGCAAAGTTTAACTAAAACCGCATCACTGTAATTAATGAATTTCAATTTAAAAAATCAGTATACTGAATGATAGCATCGATGAGCATGCCTGCTATCAGTATCCTGCACCACAGAGCAGCATCGTAAGTCTTCCATGAAATAAAGCCAGAGTGCACTGAATCAACTGCTATCACAACGATGACCCAAGAGGGGACTTCTACTACCCAAGATCCACATGAAATGTGGCTATAATTCTGTAACCTGTGCTACTCACCTTGTCTTTGAAGATATGTGGATTTTGGTATATAAAATCTCGGTAACTTTCTGTTCGCACTTTGTCCTAGAGGGGAGAGAAAAACATTCTGTTTACAGGATAGACTAAAAATATAAAACATTTTAGGAAGCTATTTGTTATTTTATCACAAATTGCTAATTTCCATAGTTATTTTTTGCTTGGAAAGCCAAGCTTAATTTTTTTGTCCTAAAAGGAAACAATAAAAAACCAGAAATACCAGCAACACCCAAAGGACATGTTTCAGAAAATCACTAAAAGTCAAACAGAATCGAAGTTCTTAAAAGATGTATACATTTTTTGTCTTGACATGCATTGTCATTATAAGACTTCAACTAATAATTAAAGCTAATAGAAGATGAACATGATGTCTTGCTCCTTTCAATAGAGGCTGACTCCTTGTAGTAGAGGGACACTGCTATGTTAAATGTTAAAATGCTGTATCAAAACATGGGAGAAAAATACCCAAAACAGATAAATGTAAAACTTACAGTTACATACAAAAAATGAATTTACACTGAGTATGGTTATTCTAAGAAAGTCACCGATCAGCACCTATCTGATTTATAATCTTGTTTTGTTTATAGAAATGTCTGTTGTAGGAAACGATGCTTAAAAGCCTGTAATCCTGAAGATAAATCATTGGAGCCCTGCAGCCCACATTTATGAGCCTTCTCCACTCTGAAGTCTCACATGACCTGTACCTAAGACAGGCATCGAATGTGAACACTTAGTTTCGCTCATGAAAAGAGCAGATTCCCTTTTAAATTACTTCAGTTGAGACCTACAAAGACAGCGAATTAAGCAGGAAGGGGCTCTGCTGCCAAGTAAATAAAATGAGCACAATAAAAAGAGGTCAGCAATTCCAGTTTGGGGTTTCACACCAGGTAAAAAGAAATGTTACACCAAGTGCTACAATATCAAAATTTCGGCAATACATATACTTCAAAAGACATTTTTAAGCCAATACCGGGAAATTTTTTATTAAAAAAATATAAAGAAGTTCTCAGATTAAAAGCCATGTAGTTTTTACTTAATTACAGGATATAAAAATGGGGAGGTGCACAATTAAAATTCTGTGTTTTCTGTTGGAATTCTAATTGCTTCACAAACAAAAATTTTAAATCAGGTTTATTAATCCTTTCCCTGAAGTTATTTTAATAATTACTGAGAGAATCCAATGTTTAAATAAACTCACACATGTTAAATAATGAAAAGTCTCTTTAAAAAAAATATACCATTCCATACATTTTTGGGTCATTTTTATACTCTCCATACACTACAAGCGGTGATTTTCTGCTGCGTGAACATCAGCCCGTCAGCTCTCGCCAATCACACCGCCTCACCACTACTCCAACTTCATCACTTGCACCCCAACTCCTGTCCTAAATCCGTGCACCACTGCTCCCGCAACTGCAGTCCTTCGTCTCCTCCATGCCGGGCTCATCCTACAGATTCATGTGCTTTCGTTCACATGCTCACCCTGCTGCAATAAAATCCAAAGTATACCAAACACAGTGCCTTGGACATAGCAGAGTTTCAATTTAATAACTGAAAAAAAAAATCCAGTGAACATGAAAATGCAAGAAATAAAAGACTAGCACTCCTAACCACTTCTAAGAATGTATTCTCAGAAAAGACTAACACTTCAATACAGAATAAGGCAATAAATAGAAATTTTAAAAATTACCGTTTTCACCAACCTATTAAAACTAAGAAACACACAAGAAAAATAGAATTACTAAGAAGCAAAACAATCTTTTAAGACTAGTCAAGTCCCATGGAATTATTCCTACAAATATAAAAAAAAATATTAAAAATGAGACTACAGAAGAGTTATATAGCATAAATTTTATGTACATATAAACAGCAGTGTGTTTCAAATGGATAGGCTGATGAAGGGGGAGGGACTGCACAAGTCAGCTGCAGACACCATGAGAAGAATGTGGTAAAGAAAAGTTATTTAATGGTACTATGATCTGTGATAAACGTTCACCAGGATGAACAGTATTTTTCTTGGAAAAAAAGAGAGTGATGCATCTCAGACTTACAACATTAGTCAACAATGACTTCAGAAAGATAAAGTGGCGAAGGATTTTGTAAGTTCATGTAATCCATCCCTCCACTGACTGTATCTCTGGAATTCAAAACCATTATCTTCATCTGAACTCCAGAAAGTAAGATCACAAAGTACCTTTCTTTATAATTATAATCACAGCATATGCCAAAACAGTGTCATTGAACTATCTGAGGCTAAGCAACCAAAAATCGAAATACTATTCCTATAAAAGCAAGGCCAGTTCTGAGCATTAAGATAAGTTGTATACGTGTTTCTCCATTCTAAGTTCTTGACAAAGATCAAGTGAGATCTAGTAGCACAACATTAAATAGATTATGTATGCTAAAAAATGTTTTGATAAGAAACAAAATATTACTCGATACACAGAACATTTCCTACTCATCCACAGCACATAGCTTAGCAAAATATAAAATGGATAAATAGTTCTCTTTGCATGGAGCAGACACTTACTTCCTATGAACACTTAATCAGGTCATCCCCAAGGAGAGGTAAGTACGTTGTGTAACAGCTAACAGGAAGTGAGGCATGGAAAACTGGATTGATAGGAATTCTTAAATGATTCTCTAAAATGAAAAAAGTAGCACTGGAAACTTCAAGACGGAACTTCTTAAATCCACGTGTATGTCAAAATGACTTACAGATATACGATCAGGTGTGAAAATCCTCTAGTTATGGACATACAGCTACAAATGTCCACGACAGACATTTGGAAGTAAGTACTCAAACTGGACTTCCCTGATGACTGTACCTAGGACACTTTTATGTACTACCTACTTGAAGTCTCAGTAATCTTATCTGTCAGAAAATCCAACACAGTTTCCATACCAAAGCCATTAAAGGTTCATGGCATTTAAATTGATGGGGTGATTTAAAATGACAAACATGGGCTTAAGTGAATTCCTTAAAAAGAAAAATTCTAGATGCGGTAAAATTAATTTTAACAAAGGACACAGAGCAAATCAATTTTTTTTAAACAAACTCACTCTGGACTTAAAATAACTTATCATTTATAAGATAACTGTTATTTGTAATGCTATGCCATAACTCAAGTGACAACAAGAAGTACAACCGTGACATGTCATTGGTAAAGAAATGACATGACACTACTTTAAAAGACCCCAAGTAGTTACAATTACTATTAATCAGCAGCCCTCCACTCTGTGATCTTGCAAATCTGACTCAATAAATACATACATGTTATTAAATATCCCTGGTTATTTTAAATGCATAGCTGTCAGGGGAACATGGTCTTAGGGCTTCCATAAAATAAAACAATCTTGTGTGGAAGGATTTACGAATGAATTTTTTGCTGGCTGGTTTTAAGAAAAGGTAGTGGCCTCCAAAAATGCACAGAGATGAACATCTAACATTTTCAATAAATTTTTTACATTCCAATGTTTGTTTTACTATAAATACTTTTAGTTTCAATGCATTAAAAAATTACACCTTACTGTTTTATAATCTATAATACATGATACAATGCATAATTGCCAGGTACAGCTAGAAATCTACTTATATTTTACATAGGTTTTATCATTATAAAAATTAAAACCAACCAAATTTAAAAACCTGATTTGATCAATTTAGGAAATTGATTTCAAATGTAAAAAAGTTATGCCATGACAACTGTGAGAATTATTTCTTAACTTTGTACCAAAGAATTATTTGCTCAAACTGAGGTCAATATTACCATATAACATACTAAAATTAATCATTCCCTTTGTACATTAAAAGGCAAATGTATAACTTATTTGTTCCTATTTAACAGTTGCTCCTGAGAAGACAAAAATCAGCAGCAGTTGTTTTTTTCCGATGTTCTATTTCAAGCAAAAGATTTCCTAATAAGGATTAATAATGATCTTCAATAGAATTTACAGTGACTGTGATGCTCCTGTAGCCTTTTGAACCCAAGATGTGCTATTAAGCACCAAAGAGATTTAACAAGCAGTTCAAACAAAACAAAACAAAACAAAACAAAACAAAAAATGACCAGTTCTCCTATAGCATATGTATTAAGAACTTGTTTTATTCTATTTTTCCTTTAGTATGCACTTGGTACTTTCGTGCTCTTCTCTAACCTTTAGCATTTCTTCATGTATCCCATAATGCCCGTATGAGCTGAAATAAACACCATCCTCATCTTCCTGGAGGTCTGCAATGGCAGTAGTAGATGACGAGCAGGTTCTGACATCTGCGTTCATCACAAAATCCTGAGCAAATTGTCTGTAATCAATTTGAAATAGACCCTTGAGACAGGTTTATTGGACCGTGAAAAAAGGAAAGGCTAGAGGTTGAGGGAGAGGAATGGGGAGGGAGTGGGGCGTGCAGTGTGATGAGCCTTCTAACTCCAGTCTATCTTAAGCAACTGAAAGCTCCCCCTGCTGGATCTCAAGCAATGGCATATGCAAACCCGGTTGTAAACATTCCTTCTGCAAACCACAAAAACACTGCCAACTGCAGATTAGAGCTGTTTGTATCTTTCGACTGAACAAAAGCACATTGTCTTTATTCAACTTTATTATTTCTATTGTTCTAAAATCTTATTGTAGCAGCTGAATCAATGTGGTTTATTTCAACACTATTAATATTCTTTAAAACCATATTATGTATGTCATGGAAAGGTAGTTAAGGGCAGAAAGTTGACCCAAATGGAGAATTATTTACATACACCACCACCATGTACTCCAGCTCTAAAACTCAGTTCTCTCTCTGATCACAATACATTAAGAATCTATAATGCGGCGCCTCGTGGCCCAGTCAGTTGAGCATCTGACTCTTGATTTCAGCTCAGGTCATAATCTCACGGTTCCTGAGTTCGAGCCCCCACATCGAGCTCTGCACTGCTAGCACAAAGCCTGCTTGAAATTCTCTGTCTCCCTCTCTCTCTGCAACCCCCCCCCCCCACTCACAAGTATGCATGGGCTCTCTCACTCTGTCTCAAAAATAAACAAACATAAAAAAAAAGAATCTATATGTATATAATGGGGGAGAGTTGTTGTTGGTTACTGGATTACCCAGCATATAATCTCAAAAACAGGGAAAGAGAACCACAATCACCTATACTATCTTCCCTATTGAACATTCTAGCAAACCATCAAATGGGTACTGAGGGAATGGCAACCAACTTACAAATCCAATAGCTAACACTATACTTGGTAGGAATGCAGAATCTCAGGCCCTGTTTCAGATCTCTGACTCAGAACCTACAGTTTAACGAATTCCCAGGTGATTCATATGCACATTAAATTCTGTGTAGTGCCAGTAGAAAGCTAATTTACCCACTGAAGAAAATCATCCTATGTATCTGGTTTCTTTCTTTTTTTTTTAAATTATTTTTAATATTTACTTATTTTTGAGAAAGAGAGAGAGAGACAGAGCATGAGCAGGGGACGATGGGCAGAGAGACAGAGGGAGACACAGAATCCGAAGCAGACTCCAGGTTCTGAGCTGTCAGCACAGAGCCCAATGCGGGGCTTGAACTCAAGAACCATGAGATCATGACTGAGCCACCCAGGCTCCCAGTGGTTTTCTAATTAAATACTACCTAATTATACTTTGATTCTTTAAAAACAAAAATTTCAACACTGTATTTTCCCCAAACCTAAAAAATATTAATCACTTCCCTTTAAAAGCCTAGGAGAGAAAAAGTAAAATGGAGAAATCTATTAGATATGGAGTAATTCAAAGAACAAAAGCTCTCAAGAGGGTAACACTCCCAGAAAAATTACCATTAGTACAAAAGTAATTATAAAGAAGTATGTGAGAACAGGTAAAACCACAGAATTTTATGTTAATCAACTATATCTATAACATATTAAAATGTTGCATATCATTAAAATTAATTTAAAATAAATTAACGTTAGATACCTACATTGTGCTTTCCAATATACAAAATGTTTTACCATATTCCACTTTATTATATAAGTCGTATTACTTTCAGAATCTAAATAACGAATTTTCTGTTAAGACTGATAAATTACTTCATTCTTTGCAGATCCTCACGTGCTCTAGCTAATGCAGCTTCAGCAGACAGTGCTCTGGCTTCCATATGTTTCAATTTTTCAACAACAGATGTATTTTCACTGAGTCCATTGGGGTACGAGAATGGGAGTGACACCGGTTCATAAAGATCTTCTACATCTAAGGAAAGAATGGACGTTATTATTAAGCTATCTTCTAACAATGAAGCAAATACAAACATGTTAACTCAGAATAAATATATTCTGAGGGCCTGTTATGCAGCCAGCTGAGAAAAACTTGTAAAAGTACTTTTAATTAAATAAATATTTAATACTGAAGCTGTTTCCATTTAAATTTAAAGAGCATGTTATTAAAGTTTTTCATTAGGTAGCTAAGTTAACCACATATAAAAGTGTTAATTATACTGAACCAAACCCAGAAAGAAACAAAAAGGCATTAATTACACTGAACCAAACCCAAGAAGAAACAAAAAAGTAGAAGGAAACAGCTCTAATATGTACTTATCACCATATTTCTTTCAAGTACACATATTACATTTCATTTCTCCTCAAAACAAACCTAGGATATAAATATTTCTATTTTAGGGCATGGGAAAATAAATTTCAGAGAAATTAAGTGACTAGCCCAAAGTCATTTGAACGTTTCATAAAAAAACTAAGATTCCCACCATGCCTGCCCTCCTAGCTCACGTTCTTGCCACTACACATGGTTCCTTCTCAGACTCTGAGTCTTTATCTATAGAATAACAGGTATTACATTTACATATTCACTAAGGACAGTATGCACATAAAGAATTCTATATAGTCAGGTAAGTTTTTCATCCTGCGTAAGGGGTAGTGCAATCTATACACTGAGGTCTTATTCTAAGACTGAGGTCTTATCTAAGACTGAGGTCTTATTGCTGATATTGAATATCCTGATTCCTAACATTATTAAAAATTCTTGGTTTAAATTTGATTTCACTATGTATAATTATTAACTTCCACTGTAGAACTAATAACTCTGCAAAAAGAGGTTAATACATGGAGCTAGTGAGTGTTATAAAATCCCATGTCTATTTACCAGTCCAATTAACTTTCAGATCAACATAAAGCAATAAAAGCAATGAAGATACATCTTCTCTTCAGTATAGCACTGGGAGAAATATGGCTTTTTTTCTTATCACCAGCTGTTAGCGGTGACACTTCTTTAGAGTTGGGACAAAATAACCAAGCTTAACAAATACACGAGAGGGTGCCCGGGTGGCTCAGCCGGTTAAGCATCCGATTCTTGATTTCAGCTCAGATCATGATCTCACAGTCGTAAGATTGAGCCCTGTGTTGGGCTCCATGCTAAGCGTGGAGCCTGCTTGGGATTCTCTCTCTCTCAAAAAATAAAGATTAAAAAAAAAAAAGGGAAACAAGTACATTAGAATATTATAACTTAGACACTAGAGCCTAAGTTCAACTTCTTATAAAAACAGTACAGCAGTATACCACTAAACTCTAATCCATCTGGCAGAATACTGAGTCATTTGTTTTAAAAAACTATAGATTCATTCACTATTTAATTCACCAAAAATTAACGAGAGCAACAAAGTATGTCCAAACTATTTAAGGACAGCACCATATTTTCTACTTCGTACTACAACTTTCACTGTGTATCTCATTTTCAAACTTCTCCAAGGGGCGCCTGGGTGGCTCAGACGGTTAAGTGCCTGACTTCAGCTCAGGTCATGATCTCACGGTTCATGGGTTCAAGCTCCTCATCGGGCTCTGTGCTGACAGCCAGAGCCTGGAGCCTGCTTTGGATTCTGTGTGTGTGTGTCTCTCTCTCTGCCCCCTCCCCCACTGTGTTCTGTCTTTCTGTCTCTGTCTCTCAAAAATAAACATAAAAAAAAAAAAAAAACAACTTCTACACAGTTTGCCAGCCAAGCTGTTAGTTTAAGTTACAGATTAGAACTGATTAAAGGAATTGATTTCTTTGTTTTAGCAAGTTTCTGTTTTGCTTTTTGCTGCAATGAAAGGCAAAGTAAAAACTTTCAACACTAATAATACATAGACAACCATATACTAAAGCTTAAATGCTGAAAAGGAGGAAGGATCCAGTAAACATTAAGATCCATAACTACAATTTATCAAAACAGTCTAATTCAAAGTCTTAAACCATATTCAGGAAGATGAATTTCCACGTCTACATTCTGTCTTAGGAGGTTCAAATCACCTACATCCTGTCTTAGGAGGTTCATTTTGGCAGCTGAGAACTACCACAAAGGATGGTCAATTTGTCAAGACGACATAACAATTATAAATGAGTATAAATCTCACAAAAGCAAAAACTGATAGAATTAAAAGGAAAAACAGACAATTCTTCAATCACAGAAATGTAAATACACCTCTATCAACAACTGATGAATTAGATTAGAAAAATCCAAAAATATACAAAAGTCAGAACTAAAATAATCAGCACCTTGAACGAATTATTTTTAGAATCCTGCACCCAAGAACTGTATCAGACACTTTTCGTAGAGTACCGATCACTAATTTTGTAGTTTGTCCGTCAACCTGGGTTTGTCTGATGTTTTTTCATTAGTGAATAAAGTTACACATTCTTGGCAAGAACAGCAGAAAAATGATGTTGTGTTCTGAGTGCATTTTACCAAGGGGTTTCTTGGTGTCAGTATGACTCATTAATGATGATGTTAACCTTGATCACTTGGTTGTGGTAGTGTCTGCTGGAAAAGTTAACATCTCCTTTGTACTTAAATTTCTTGAGGGAGATACTCTGAACCTGTTTCACCTTAAATTTCTGCCCACTAATCTTAGCATCCATTGGTGGATCTTTTCTGCAAATTATTACTGTGGTGTTTGCCTAACAGTGATTTTCTATTTCTCTCTTCTCTTCCACATTTATTAATGAAAATTTTACTCTAAGATCAAGCTGTTCCTTCTCCATTTATTTGATTGACTATGTTATTATGGATTCATGGATATTTATTAATATCCATGTGGATAAAACCCAATAGTATCACTTTCTGTGTTGCTCAAATTACTCCAGTTTTGACCATTAGGATTCCTTCAGGTTGGCTCTGGTATTCTTTCGTTAAGTCCCCTCCTCCCCCACCTTTTTTTTTTTTAATTTTTTTTTAACGTTTTATTTATTTTTGAGACAGAGGGAGACAGGGCATGAACAGGGGAGGGTCAGCGAGAGGGAGACACAGAATCTGAAACAGGCTCCAGGCTCTGAGCTGTCAGCACAGAGCCCGACGCGGGGCTTGAACTCACGGACCATGAGATCATGACCTGAGCCGAAGTCGGCCGCTTAACCGACTGAGCCATCCAGGCGCCCCGCCACCACCTCTTCAAGTACGTCCTTAATCTGTGGCACAAGCTTTCCCAGACTCATCCTGTATCATCCTGCCCCATCCAAGGAATCACTCACTTCTCTAAAGAGCTTTGGTTCCTTTTACTGGATAATGGTGTTAAAATCTGGGCAGTAAGTGTACTCATTGCTACTGGGGTTTTTCTAGGCTCTTTCAACAGAGCTAGGAAATATATGTGTCTATACTAACCCACACATGCACACACATCTATATTTTTGTATTTATCTGAATATATATTAAAAAGTGTGGAATTTATACTGATACTTCTGATTCCAATCTATCACCATAGGACTCATTTTATCCTTCCCTATTTCCTTATTTGAAACCTCCTTCTCCAACAGTGAAAACCTAGCTCTTATTATCCATAATATATTTACTTACTTGTCCATGCTGTTACATACAGAAAGTAGTGCCAGAATTGCTAATCCATATTCTGCGAGAAACACCTTTACTTAGTAGATTACAGCATTTATGTAGTTCTTTTTACCTATAGCCTCAGCACAATATCCAGTCAAGATTTCAGTTACTCACACAGTTCTTTTCTTCCCTACCCATTTCAGCTATTACATTATTCCTCTGTAATATAGTTAAGTTCATTTGTTAGTGTTTGTATTCCATTTTGCACCCCCAGTATCCTCACACACATCCAGGATGCTTTGTTGTTGTTGTTGTTGTTGTTGTTTTACACTAAGGCTAGGAGAAATATTCCCACAGTTCTAAGAGTTGGAGCTATACAAAAAGGTACCCTCAGAGAAGTGTCACTCCCTCATTATCCCTGTAACCTCAACCCCGTTATGCCTTTCTTCCCATCCCTGTCCCACTAAGTCCCGTAAGTAACTACTCTCTCTAGTTTCTAGTGTATCCTTCCTGTATTTCTTTCAACAAACGAACAGACACATGTACTTTCTCAAATCCCTTTCTTTCTTACATGAACAGAGTATCATACCATAGATACTCCTTTGAGCTCTGCCTTTTCTCGTTTCACGGTATGTCTTGGATATCACTCTATCAGTTCAGAGATCTCCGTGGTTTTTAATAGATGTATACTACTCCATAGTGTGGACACACCATAGCCTATTCTATCACTCTCCTATGTATGGGGATTTAAGTTGTTGCCAATATTTGGAAATTATCATGCTGTATTGAATAATCTTGTGTATATGTCTTTTCAGGCTGTTGGAGGTATACCTTCAAGACAGATTATTATCAGAGAAACGGCTGTATTGAAAAGTAAGTACATATGCAGTTTGGTGAGGTGTTGCCAAACGCGCATTCTACTGGCAATGTATCTCCACAATGCTGCCTGTATCTCCACAACGCTGACAACAGAAATGTTGTCATACTTTAAAAATACTTACCAGTCTGACAGGTGAGAAATGGTATCTCACTGTTGGGCAATTTTTGAACCTTTCTGGGTGAACTGTCTAATCATGTAATTTTCCCCATTGTTCTATCAAGAGATCTTTGTCTCTCAGTGGTTAAGAGTTCTTTATATAAAAGAATATTAACCCTTTGTAGAGTATGTTTCAAATATTACACAGTACTTAAAAAAATAACTCATTTTATTTACTCGTATTTCATTAGTTTTTCCCTAATGTCTCCTTTCTGTCCAAGATCCTATCCAGGATACTTCAGTATATTCAATTGTCAGGTCTCCTTAAGCCTGTCTGCAGCAATGACAGTTTCTCAGACGCTCCTTGTTTTTGATGACCTTGACAGTTTTGAGGAGTACTGGTCAGGTAGTTTGGACAATGACACTTACTTTGTGTGTCTGATGGTTTTTCATGGTCAGACTGAGGTTATCAGTTTTGGGGAGAAAGACCAGAGGGAAAGTACCATTCTCATGACATCATATAAAGAGCTCACACTATCAACATGGTTTATCTTTGATGTGATTATCTGGCTATGGTAGTGTTTGCCAGGTTTATCCCTTGTAAAGTTACTGTTCCTCCCTTATACTTTCATTGCTTATTTTCTTAGTCATCTTTATTAATTTAGCATCTTTACATCCTCAAAGCCTAATACTTAACAGACACGACCTTCTCTTCCATTCCACTCCACCAATGGCTAGGAGCACAGACAGAGAACACAGGCAGTGCACTCAAGGGCATGCCTGGTTCAAATTCTCCTTTTTTAACTAGGTCTCTTTAAGTGTTCCAGATCACAGTCATGACTTCATCCAAACTCCTGGAGGCCTTAGTCATTTACTAATAACAATAAATTCTCCTTTATTAAGCACTTGCCCTCTGACAGGTACTGTGCTAATACACATTATCTTTGCAACAATTTTATAAGGTAGGGCTCATTATCACCTTTTTTACAAGTTAAGGCTGAAAGAAATTAACTTTATTATACCATTGGAGAGTTAGATTCAATACTGATCTGTACCCACAGTGACCAGCATACAACACTCAATATTTGTTGATCTGAATAATCTCTTCCTCTTCTGAACTGTACTACCTTTTCTACTTCTCATGAAACTTACCATATTTGACCTTATACTATCATACATGACAGACATTTAAAAACAAAGCACTCTTATTAAGATTGCAGACTCCCTATGGGAAGGATTCACTTATTCATGTTTCTACTACATTTAACATACTACTTTCATCCTGTGAGTGCTCAGCGAATGACTTTGAATTTAGGAAGTCATGAAGAACACTTAGTGGGCACTTGTCATTTATTAAGGAGATCACTTTGGTCACTCTGGGGAGAAATTGGATTAAGGAGAATTTGTAAAAACAGGAAAGAATCAACCTGGGACTCAACAAATTTTAGAACTAGCAAGAGTATCAGAAATCTGGTCTGGGTTCTTCATTTTATACATGAAGACCTAAAAACAGAAAGCTCTGTCCAGGGTCACATAGTTCCTGACTCCTACATTAAGGTCCTTAATACTACACTGTACCACCACACAACCAAATGATGGTACTACTCAAGGAAATGAGTAGTTTTCCACAGTTCTCACTATTCAGAGAACTGCTCAGATACACACTGTTAAATTACTATATGTGAAGGTACATGTCTGTTTAGATTGGTCTCACTGGTCTGAAAAGAGCAAACCCTCTACCTCACCTTACTGACACAAGAAACATAGAAGCAAATATAAACAAGGGGAAAAAACATAAATCATTAACCCTGGTAAGTTAGAACATTCAAGTATCTGTAAGAAGCCAACAGAATTTTCATAAGATCCCTGTTCAATAAGGAATGGTCAATGCACAGAGCAAGTAACTAAGTAAGAAAGCTACAGTCAGGAGATGAGAGTGGCCCTGCCCCAAGGAAGGCTGTAGAGTTAGTGCATGTAGGCAAGCCCAAGGAAATGAGTGGAATCTGTTCTGCATCAAAATAAAATCTCAGTAAACTGGATGTCTTAAGAAAAGTCAATTATCAGACTTAAATATGTCAGACAAAAGCAAATATTATTGTCTGCTTTAAAATTATTTTGAATCAGTAGATTTTAAAATTATGGTTAATTTAAAATAAATTAAAAGTTTAATTAATTTTAGCAAACTAAATTAAAATTTTAGTCAATTTTAGTAGACTAAAAAGTAGCCTACAATTAAAAATTATTCTCTCAAATCTCCCTATGTTTCAGAACATCTTGTATACAATGTTTAAACAAGCTCCTACTTCTAAATTTCTCTCTGGTAATGATCAGTGTGACTAGCAATTCTTAAAGTTAACTTTCCTATTGAGACCAACCACCTGGTGAAGTCTTCAGAGAATTAAGGAGGTAATATATTTTCCTAGAACACTTTTAACCACCCTTTTGCCATTACAAATGACCCTACATTAAAGTAGATACTGTAAGTTCATCTTACCAAATTGAAGTAATAGGTCATCTTCTAATACTGGCTTCAGATACTCTTCTTTCTCCCAAGGCACTGGGTTATATATGGAATTCATATACTCAACTGTAGGATTCTGGATATAAAATTAATTGCATGTTATTGGCACGATATCTTCAGTGTGCTAAACAGAAAAAATATGCAGCCGAGAATCCTTTATCCAGCAAGTCTGTCATTTAGAATAGAAGGAGAGATAAAGGTCTTCCCAAACAAAAAAAATTAATTGCATGTTTTTCCATTGTATATAATCACAAACCACCCCTAGCAAAAACTAGGAAAATTAAGTAAAAAAAAAAGGAACCATGTCTACCTTATGTAAAACCTCTATTTACGGAGTCTATGTTCACCTCTCACTTCATTAACTTGATTGGATGACTGCTTACGTTAATATGCAATATGGTTTCAATGTTGGATTCAATATTGTTTGGATTTGGAGGAAGTGGCAACATAAACATTCATTTGAGTAGAAGAGAAAAAAGGACAAAGTATTTGAAAAATAGAGAAGACAACCACAGTACTTGGAATCACACTAGAAATTATTTCTGATCTTAGAGAAATATTGTGTATCAGTATTTCCCATTATTTGACACTCAATTACTTTTTCACATAACAGCAATTCACCTCCTAGACACAGTTAAAAATGAAACGTTACTAAGCATGGTGTGTATTCATTTACTTGGTGCTGCATGTTGGACAAGTTCCTAACGTCCACGATTCCCCCAATGTGATGACTACTAAATCTAAAACAGTTTCTCATTTAGCAGTTCTTTGTATTTTTCTAAAACCAGGGCATCATTAGTCACTGTGGTGTTTCTTTTGTTTCCAAACAAAATTATAAATTAAGCTACCAACTTACCTTAAGTCTAATAAAATTTATTAGTTTAATGTAGCCATAAAATTCCAGTCCTAAAAAGGAAAAAAAAGATAATTCATCTATTTTCATATAAGAGGAGTTTGTCTAATTGACCTGTTCTGTAGAGGTTAAATAATAAAATATTTCTGTCCTCTAAACTACAACTTACAATATTTTGAATTTCTTAAGAACTAGAAATAGTAACTTTAATACTTCTGAATATCTGAAGAAACAGCCACATGGATGACAATTTTTAATGTTTTTCTTGCATTTCTAAAAAGTAGGAAATTAATTTTTAGAATTCAAATCCTCATTTGTAAAAACAACACAAATCAGGAAAATTTGGTTGTAGATTTTAACAACTATTTGACAGTTGATATTACAGCCAAAAATTTTAAATCCCCTATTTTTAGGGTGCCTACCAAATTATAATTTTGTCAGACATGGAGTATACAAAGTGAAATAGCTTTTATATTAAGTTAAATGATGCAAGTTAAAAAACAACGAGGCTTGTTCTCTGGTTCTCTTCTTTCCGGAAATGAAGCAGGATTTAAAGCAAGGAAAAGCAATAGAATGTCCAACCAACTGGGTATTATTTGTCATGAATAATGTTGTTATGAGAAATATAACAGCATTGAAAATGTTTTATATGCGTAATAGCATACAAAAACCTCTATTAAATGAAAAAAATTACAAAATTATTTTTAAAAACGTAACTATTTTTGAGAGAGAGAGAGAGAGAGAGAGAGAGAGAGAGAGCACGCACAAGCAGGGGAGGGGCAGAGAAAGAGAGACGGAGACACAGAATCCGGAGCAGGCTCCAGGGTCTGAGCTGCCATCACAGAGCCCAATGTGGGGCTTGAGCTCACGAACCTGAGCTGAAGTCAGGTGCTTAACCAAAGGAGCCACCCAGGCATACCTCAAAATTATATTTAAAGTATGATTCCAATTCAGTTTTAAAATGCACATAAAGGGACGCACTGACAGCGCAGAGCCTGCTTGGGATTCTCTCCCTCTCTCTCTGCTCCTCCCCCACTCGTGCGCACGCTCTCTTTCTCAGATAAATAAACATTAAAAAATGCACATAAAAAAACGAATGAGAATAAGTCATTCATGTCTTACAAAAGCAGTTGCAGCTGAATTTATGATTTATAAACGTATCACATGTTTAATGTCTTTTCTAGTTGATAGTAAATGCAGGGACTAAAAAAACAATTCTGTATTTAATTTTAGTGGAATAGTGTAGCACTTCTGCATCCATTTAAAGAAGTAGAAGACTTTAATTATAAAGCATGTGTAAATGCAAGTTTCAAAAGAATCATCATCTAAGTATTTTGCTTACCACCTTAACTTCATCATTCCTTTTTCTATACTCTTACCAAACTCAACTTTGTATGCCCTGAAGTTCATGTTATGCTTTGACCTGGTGAGCTTTTCCCATAATGACCACCACCTTTTCCAAAGTCCACTTCTGTCCTTGCTCTCCCTAGTTCTAATACGATAAAAATGCAATCACATGCCAACGTTGTTTTTTCCTTTTTAGTTGTGAAGTCAATATAAGCTTAAATACAGTGAATCTTATCTAGAAGAATGACTTATAATTAGTCCTTCAAAGGCCACTTGTCAAAAAAACTTCATTAGATAGGCTGCTCCTATATTTTTCACCATATTGAACTTGTAGAGGAAGGGAAAGTTCTGGAAGAATACAAAGTTTGAACTTAAATTTCACAACAAAAATTTCCTTTATTCTAAAAAATACTCACCATGTTTATGGACCATGTTATCAATATTAAATTGATGCTCAGACTTACAATGTGAAAATGTTTCTTCAGCAGATGTAAATAACCTGAAAAATCAAGTGACAGCTTTATGAAACAGTCCCCTCAAAAGTCTAAATATGGATTTCATGTAAAATATATACCCCCCTTCTGGTGGTTTCTAAGAAAAAACCCAACGTACCTGTACATGAGAGGAACCCGGCACCACTACAGGGAATTAGAACTTCTGAGTCCCATTTTACACCCCTAACAACCTTTTTAAATGTCAAAGTTAATTTATTTGCCAAATAATAGCACTGAGATGATCAGAAGGCTTTTAAGGAAGAGAACTCCCTTTGATAGATTCTATTTCCCTCAAGACATGAAAATTCCCTACAGAAGATTCTTTTCTCCTCTCTGTCAGTGCTGCTTCCAGAGGCTTTGAACTGCAACAGCTCAAACTGCTTTTAGAAATAAAGCATAACATGTAATTTTTACAGCCGGCATATTCCCAAAGTGCCATATTTCAAAGGTAATCTTGTAGTGTTCTGAAAGTACTTGTGTTACGGACACTGTGAGGACCAGGCCTCTTTATTATGTGACCTGCAAAACTGAAGGACACTTAAGAGAGAAATACACAGCAGAGAAGCTGCATACTTCTGAGCGTCTGGCACAAATGCAGCAGTTAGTTTACAACCAATGTTTACCTTGCTGTGTTTATATACAGCCTATCACAGAGAAGTACATCCCTGATGCTCAATAAATATTATTTTATGACAACTAAAGGAAACGTAGACAGTCTGTACCTACGCAAATGAGGCTACATGTGAGAACAATGACGAATCAAGAGGAGTTAATACACCACCAATCAGCACCATGCCCAGATTTATGGGAAACTGGCAAATGTTTATGAAAGTAATACTGGCCAATGCCAAGCCACTTGCCCAGAAAGTCGGCCAAAGTCAAAGCTTACTGAGATGAATAGGCAGAACTTTTAAGTGCAAAGTATAGGGATTTGGATATAAGAAAACCACAGCATTGTGACCTTGAACCAGTTATTGAAACTGCAGTCTCTTTTTCCCTAAGTGAAAAATGCATCAATTCCTTTCTCTTCCATAGGTGGGGAGCTCCTACCTAGGAAAGATGATTCTTTGGGTAGTTCAAATGGAAATAATGCTGTAACTTGAGAAGCTCTGCTGTAACTTGAGTAGCTCTCTACTTATAAATGAATTATAGAATGGTAAAGCTTGAAGGGTCCCAAGGGATTATCTAGTTTAGTGACTCCCAAACGGGTTATTCATTAGAATAACCTCAGAAAATGTCTTTATAAAAATAGGAAATTCCTAGATCCCATGACTGATTTAGAAGTGCTGTGGTGCAGAGTTCAGTATCTTTTCAAAGTCTCAGGTGAGACTTTAAAGGGTGCTCAACTAGATTTGGGAACCATAGATTCTGTCCAAACCCTCTTATTTTACACAAGGGGAAACTGAGGCTGTCGAAGAGAACTAGTATAACCTGCCTTCCAGTTCATGGCTCTCCCTCTATAGCTACTGTGCTTCTGCCTTCTCAACAAACCATCACTCCACTGGTTCAAGGATTTGAGGGCAGGCCGCTCGGGTTCGACTGCGGACCACAGGTACCCACAGGGCCCGGCACCCTGGGGGTGACGCCTGGCACTGGGGTGGACGAACCTGTCACAGAACAGACAGGGGGTCTGCTGCTTGTCGTGGGGGAGATCAGCATCGTCCTCATCCTCCCAGGCGGCCTCGTCACCGCTGTCGGACAGCTCTGGCAGGTCGTCTTCGTCCTCCATAGCGCCCCGGCCGCCTAGCACACGCAAACGATTAGCCCTGCCCCAGACGGACACCAGTGCGAGCAGGGCACACGTGAAGCACTGGGGCGGGGGGGGGGGGTGAGGGGGGGGGGTGGTACTGCCCCCGCCCCGCTCCCCGCGGCCCTTGCCAGCGCACCTCCTTCACCCTCCCTGCCAGGCCCCACCGTCCAACCCCGCGTCCAGGGGACGCAGCGGGATAGGAGGGTCTTTCTCCCGCCCCGCTGCGGCGCGGCCTTCGGGCTGGGCGAACCGGGTGCTAAGGGACCAGGAATACCCACCCGCAGCGCCCGACGCTAACGAGCACATGGCTGTATTGCCCCGGAACCCCGCGCGCCTGAGGGCGGGGACCGGGCTGGGCAGCGTGCGCGCAGCCGCTTCCGAGCTCTCCGGGCCCGGAAAACCGGGAACGAGCGCCAGCGCGCGGCAGGGCCCAGAGTTGGGGAGGCTCCCGGTCGCCTGGAAACGCGAGAGCGCGCGCGTGGGCTCGGGAGCGCTTCCGGCCCCGAGGCCACGGTTGTTGGTCACGTGAGTTTGGTGGGCGGGGCGAGAGCCCGAGCTCCGCCTCCTGCAGCCTCCGGGTTGACGTAGTGCGTGCAGAGTAAGCGCTGAAGCGGGGATTGAACGTCGCAGGCTTTGACGTGACTTTGTCTCCTCCTCGCGCTGCGGCGGGTCTTAGCGGGAGGTTCTCACTCGCGCCCCCGAGCCCAGAGGCGGAGAGACGCCACAGCGGTTTTGCAGCGGGCACCGCGCCCTCTGTGCGTCCCTTATTCTAGGAACCGGCAGTTAGTGGAGGAGCGGCCCGCTTGGGGCGCCCTCTGGTGGCGGAGGCGGCGGAGCGCAGGCAAGAGCCTGGGCCTCCACTCTAATTCCTGAGCTACCTGATCTCCTACAGCAGGGTGCAACAGGGTGGGGAGAGGGAACTACAGGAGGCATTGTGGGTGTACAAGAGCCTACGTAGGGACCAAAGCCTGGCGCCGTTTTAAGGATTTTAGTCTTTAAAGTGCAGTGGTTAAGTGAGAGCACAGACTCCGGAGCCGACCTACTCAGTCTGAATCCTACTTCCGCCACTTTGTTACTGTGGTCTTGGGCAAGATCAAGACCTCTCACCGCCGCCACTTCCTCAACTACAAAACGGGGATAGTGACTTCACTAGCCACAGAACTACTGTAGGAATAAAATGACTTGATACATGTAAAGTGCTTAGACATAAGTGTTAACTTGTCCTGAACAATGGGAAGCAGCTGACCCTGTCGGTTACGCGAAGGAGAGATGCTCTTCCATACGTTTATAAAGTAATGTTACGGCCACTATGTGGGAGGAACACAAACGTTCTCCTACTTCATGCCATTTTTCCTCCTTCTGAGCATGTACTCAAGCCACAGAATGCTTTGTCAGGTGGGAGTTGACAGCAGTCGCTTCTGTAGGGAATTGTCGCAGGCTTCTAGTCCCAGAGGCTAGCACGTTTATCCCATTAAATGTACTACCTTGGCTTGGGCGTAATCCTGACTTCCATCTCAACTCAACCCTTCGCTCTGGGTCCCACCCTCCAGACTCTGATTTAGAGCTAATGAGGCCTTTGCTAAGAATACTCTACAAATACAAACCACCATTTCTAAAAGTTTCCACTGCCATTCCAGCAGCCCCCACTTAGTTTCTTTCTTAGCACCCACTATTTGCTTGTTTTGTTTTCTGTTTGTTTTTTTGTCTTACCCCCAGCACTGTGTATGAACGTAAGGGCCTTGTCTCTTTGCTTTCATTTCTCTGGCACATAAACATGGTTTAACTCCTAATAGGTACTCATTAAATTTGCTGAATGAAAATGATGCCCTGTATTGCTAAACTCTTCTGAATGTATTCCTTTCCTAGAGGACAGTATCTATCAAATATTAGTTTCCCACAGGCCTCAGTATATCCTCATAGGGTCCCCTCATTTCATGCCTCCCTTCTTGGAGCCCACGCTTGTTATCACCCAAACCACAGGCTCTTCAGAGTCCAGCCCCAAAGGAACCCCGCCTGGCAGGAGCAAGATGTTCCCTCTCCTTTCTGAAGTCCACATCCTAAGACCCTACCCCATCCTAAAATACATCTCTTTCCTAGGTGACTGAGAATGGGAATGTCCAGTCCATTCTACAGATAGACCCTCCCAATTAAAGGGGATAGCCTTTATCCTCTGGTGTTCACTGAAGCTTTAAAGGTACCTGGCATCCCCTAGACCCTGTAAAAATTGAATCACTCAAATCACTTTGTTTTCCTCAGCACAGAAGTTAAGACAAGTTTCACCACTACCCTTTGTTCCTGGATGGAAATTAACACTGTGTACTCCTCTTGACTTTGATCCTTCCTTCTGCATCTTTCTTTCTTTGTCCATAGTTTTTAAAGTGTGCACCTTGACATACACTTCTACTGGCTATGTGAACATTTTATGGTTAATTACTACAGGGATCCTAGACCCTATAAAAGAAACCACATATTTCAATTTTATTCATCCATAGCATGTACTAATCCAGTCACAATTAATGGACCTTCCTGGAAATACACAGATACTGGAGGCTTTTATAGAGCGGTTACAAATACAAGCTATGCAGTCAGGCTGACTTGGGTTAGAATCCTGGCTCTGCCATTTCCTAGCTTCAGGTCTTCAGCTTCGGACTTTGGGGCAAGGCGCTTAACCACAGTGAGGCTCAGTTTCTCCATCTAAGATATGGGGATAATACTCAAACCTATAAGGATTATAAGGATTGTTGGAGGGTTACAAGACACATAGCATATGTAAAGGCTGGCACTTGATAAATACTAACCAGTATTATACCACCCAACTGACCAAAATGCTACATATTTCCACTAATACTTGGACATTTCCTAACCATATAAGAGGCACCCGGGACTTGTTCATTTATTTTCCTTCCTATGTTTAATTTCCCCATGATTATACAAGCTCAGTTATGTAATACATTTTATTACATATTCTAAAGAAGTAGTAAGGCACAATGTTCCTTTACACAAATACAGCAGTCAGCACCGGGTAACTAAGAAACACAAATAGGACAATTTTGGAACAGAACTCACCTGCAAAATATGAAAGGTCTGTACTGCTGCTCTGACTGCAGACAAGCCTTTCAAAGCAGGCCTCCCCACCAGTGGCACCAGAACCACCAGGGAAAGCTAAAACAAATCAACAGATCGCTGTGCTCACACCCTGAAGATTCTGATTCAGAGGTTGAGGCACAGCCTGTGAATCTACTTTTGAAAAGCTCCCTGGGTGACGTACATACACATACAAGCAGGCTCTGCACTGCTGATGCAGAACACAATAATTTTTTTACTGGATCTGGGCAGCTGAGAATAGTGAAACCGCAGTTAAGACACAATGACTTCTTTTAGACACCGAGAGTACCAATTAGGTGGGGAGTGTTGCATTTTACAGAGGGAAGCATTTCCCCAGCGTGGTCACGGCTTGAGAGAGTCATCGGCTTTTCCCAGGTCATGGATGGCGTTATTATCCAGCAGTTCCTTCTTCTTGCCACTTGGGTTCACTGCGTTGTTCAGCATTGCCCTAACCACAGTCGCCACCGGCACAGAGTACCCATGGGCCCAAGATTCTGGTAAGGAGCCAAAGAACTTCCTAACCAACCATTCACTTGGACGAGATTCTTGCCTATCACACAAGAGAACTCTAAAGGGAAAAAGAAAAACCGAGGAAGAGATGGTTTATTGTATTCAGACCATAGAGGGTGTTATGAACTGAACGGTGCCCATGCCCTCCCCCAAATTCATGTTTAAGCTCTAACACCCAGTGTGGCTGTATTTGAAAACAGTGCACTTATGAGGGTAATTAAGGTTAAACCAGGTCATAAGGGTAAGACCCTGATCTGATAGGACTGGTATCCTTACAGAAGAGGGAGAGATAGCAGAGATCTTTCCATGTGCACACAAGGGAAAGACCACGTCAGGCCATCTACAAACCAGGAAGAGAGGCCTCACCAGACACCAATTCTGATGGCACCTTGATTTTGCACTTCTAGCCTCCAGAATTGTGAGAAAATAAATCTCTGTTGCTTAAGCCTCCCAGTCTGTGGTGTTATTCTGTCATGGCAGCCTGAACAGATTAATCCAATGGGTAAAAGATATTTTGTTTGGTGAATGAAGAGGACTTTTTTTCTAAGGCAGCAAAAGCTACTCAGGAAATTCCAGACTACTCTGAACCTGGCACTACCAAACTGTCCACCCTTTCCTCCAAAGCCAAAGGTATGTTCTTCAGAGAGCAATCTATCTCCAGCCAGCTTCTTTCATATCTTCGAGAACTTAGTTGTCAGCCGCTTCAAATGAAAAACTAACTTCTAGGGAAGAATGAACAGCAGCATACTCGTGGGCAGGATGAATACTTACCCAGGCCGAAACACAGAGTAACGTTCGAATTGTAATTCTTCAACCCTAGCTTCCACTTCTCCCTGTTAATAAAAACCAAATTTTAGCGTTTAATCAAGAAGACCAATGCATCATAATGCTTAAGAGGGAATACCTTGGGGTTTTGAAGATAATCTGCTTCTGGAGGTTGAATAATTATAAATATCCTTATCCAGAATTTTAGATTCTGGGAAGTTAAGGAAGAGATCATTTAATCTTCATAGGCAGTAGAGACTTCAAAAAGATGTACTGAATGAGAGGATGGCTGCATGGTCAGCCCGGCCTCTCGTGTGACTGATTTTAAAATAGATCCAGAGGGTAAGTAACATGTTAGGCGTTCAACCATCAATGAATAACCTCCCCTTAGTCTAGAATTAATGTCGCAGGCTGATGAACATCAACCTTTTTTGGTTTCCAGGTAGTTCCAGTAAAGTCAGAAGACCCACTGATCCTCTACATTACTGTCTTCCTAACAAATCCCATCAAATTTCAAGAGACAGTGAGATTACATCTACATGATGGCTTTCAATTAAATTTATTAAACAAACTATGAATTTTCATGCCAGACATCTCTATGAACAGAAATGCCAGAGGAGCTCAGGCCATGGGAACGTCTAAAGGCCGTGTGGATTCAGTGGCATGAATTCCCCCTCTTTCT